>NC_050449.1:9551518-9755304 GCF_903995425.1 Onychomys torridus | reverse complement strand
TTTATTTCTTCCTTGACCGATTGATGTTTCAGGTGAGCATTATTCAGTTTCCATGAGCCTGTAGGCCTTCTATCATTTTTGTTGTTGTTGAAGAGAAATTAAAGATTTCCTAGAATTCAATGAAAATGAAAGTACAATGTACCCAAACTTATGGGACACTATGAAAGCAGTACTAAGAGGAAAATTTTGAATGCACACATAAAGAAGATGGAGAAATCTCATACCAATGAATTAACAGCACAACTGAAAGCCTAGAACAAAAAGAACAAACTCACCAGGAAAATTAGACGCCAGGAAATAATCAAATTGAGGGCTGAAATCAACGAAATAGAAACCAAGAGAACAATACAAAAAAAAAAAAATAATCAAACAAACAAAGAGTTGGTTCTTTGAAAAAATTAACAAGATAGACAAACCCCTAGCCAAATTAACCAAAAGGCAAAGAGAGAGCACCCAAATTAACAAAATCAGAAATGAAAAGGGAGACATAACAACAGACAACAAGGAAATCCAGAGAGTCATCAGGTCATACTTCAAAAACCACAAAATTGGAAAATCTGGAAGAAATGGACAATTTTCTGGATAGATACCACATACCAAAGTTAAATCAAGACCAGAGAAACCATTTAAATAGACCAATAACCCCTAAAGAAACAGAAAAAGTCATCAAAACTCTCCCAACCAAAAAAAGCCCAGGACCAGATGGTTTCAGTGCAGAATTCTACCAGACTTTCAAAGAAGAACTAATACAAATACTCTTCAAATTGTTCCACACAATAGAAACACAAGGGACACTACCAAACTCTTTCTATAAAAGATACCCTGATGCCCAAACCAAACAAAGATGCAACAAAGAAAGAGAATTACAGACCAATCTCCCTCATGAACATTGATGCAAAAATACTCAACAAAATATTGGCAAACCAAATCCAAGAATACATAAAAAAAAAAAAAATTATCCATCATGAACAAGTAGGTTTCATTCCAGGGATGCAAGGATGGTTCAACATACGAAAATATATCAATGTAATACACCATATAAGCAAACTGAAAGAAAAAAAACCACATGATCATCTCATTAGATGCTGAAAAAGCCTTTGACAAAATCCAACACCCCTTCATGATAAAGGTCTTAGAGAGATCAGGAATACAAGGAACATTCCTAAACATAATAAAGGCAATTTACAGCAAGAGAACAGCCACTATCAAATGAAACAGAGAGAAACTCAAACTGATACCACTAAAATCAGGAACAAAACAAGGCTGTCCACTCTCTCCATATTTATTCAATATAGTACTAGAAGTTCTAGCTAGAGCAATAAGACAACAAAAAGAGATCAAAGGGATACAAATTGGAAAGGAAGAAGTCAAACTTCACTATTTGCAGATGATATGATAATATATATATAAGTGACCCTAAAAATTCTACCAGGGGACTCCGATAGCTGATAACTCCTTCAGTAAAGTGGCAGGATACAAGATCAACTAAAAAAGATCAGTAGCCCTCTTATACACAAATGATAAAAGGGCTGAGAAAGAAGTCAGAGAAACATCACCCTTTACAATAGCCACAAATAATATAAAATACCTTGGGATAACACTAACTAAACAAGTGAAGGACCTTTTTGATAAGAACTTTAAATATTTAAAGAATGAAATTGAAGAAGATATCAGAAAATGGAAGGATATCCCATGCTCATGGATAGGTAAGATTAACATAGTAAAAATGGCAATCTTACCAAAAGCAATCAACAGATTCAATGCAAATCCCCATCAAAATCCCAACATAATTCTACACAGACTTGGAAAGAAAAATACTCAACTTCATATGGAAAAACCAAAGACCCAGGATAGCTAAAAGAATCCTGTATGATAAAGCAACCTCTGGAAGCATCACCATCCCTGACCTCAAGCTCTGCTATAGAGCTATAGTAATAAAAACAGCCTGGTACTGGTATAAAAACCAACATACGGACCAATGGAATCGAATTGACGACACTGACATTAATTCACACACATATGAACACCTGATTTTTGACAAAGAAGCCAAAACTATACAATGGAAAAAAGCAAGTATCTTCAACAAATGGTGCTGGCGTAACTGGATGTCAATATGTAAAAGATTACAAATAGATCCATATCTGTCACCATGCACAAAACTCAAGTCCTTGTGGATCAAAGACCTCAACATAAATCCAGTTACACTAAACTTAATAGAAGAGAAAGTAGGAAGTACTCTTGAACACATTGGCACTGGTTATCACTTCCTAAATATAACACCAACAGCACAAACACTGAGCACAACAATTAATAAATGGGACCTTTTGAAACTGAGAAGCTTTTGCAGGGCAAAAGATATGGTCAATAAGACAAAAAAAAGCAGCCTACAGAATGAGAAAAGACCTTCACCAACCCCACATCTGACAGAGGATTGATCTCCACAGTATTTAAAGGACTCAAGAAATTAGACATCAAAATACCGAACAATCCAATTAATAAATGGGCTAAAGAGCTAAACAGAAAATTGACAAAACAAGAATCACAAATGGCTGAAAGACATTTAAAGAAATTCTCAACATCCTTAATCATCAGAGAAATTCAAATCAAAATGACTCTGAGATACCACCTTACACCTGTCAGAATGGCTATAATCAAAACACTAATGACAGTCAATGTTGGAGAAGATGCGGAGCAAAGAGAACACTACTCCACTGTTGGTGGGAATGCAAACTTGTACAACCACTGTGGAAGTCAGTATGGCAGTTTTTCAGAAAATTGGGAATTGAATTAAGACCTCAAAACCCAGCCATACCACTTTTGGGCAGATACCCAAGGATTGCTCAACCATACCACAAAGATACATGCTCAGTTATGTCCATAGCAGCATTATTTGTAATAACTAGAACCTGGAAACAACCTAGATGCCCATCAACTGAAGAATGGATTAAGAAAATGTGGTACATATACACAATGGAGTACTACTCAGCAGAGAAAAACAATGACAGCATGAAATTTGCAGACAAATGGATGGAACTAGAAAAAATCATCCTGAGTGAGGTAACCCAAACCCAGAAGGACAAACATGGTATGCACTCACTCATAAGTGGATTCTAGATAGAAAGCAAAGAACAATCAGACTGCAACCCACAGAACCATAAGGCTATATGTATGGCATGGAGGACCCTAGGATGACTATTGCTTATAAGATTTGGTTTTACTCAATTACTGAGCAACCCTCAATGAAACATTATACTATTTAGGTAAGAATTTATACTGTATCAAGCTGATAATAGAAAAATAAATAAATTAATTAATCTAAAAAATAAAAAAGAAGCCGGGAGGTGGTGGCACACGCCTTTAATCCCAGCACTCAGGAGGCAGAGGCAGGTGGATCTCTGTGAGTTCGAGGCCAGCCTGGGCTACCAAGTGAGTTCCAGGAAAGGCACAATGCTACACAGAGAAACCTTGTCTCGGCGGAGGGGTGGGGAAGAAAAGAAAAGAAAAATTTGAACTATTAAAAACAAACAAACAAACAAACAAACATGTTTTGCTAAAGCAAAAAGGGGAAACTAGGGGCTCATCGTTCATCTCCACATTCTATTCTTTCCCTTGTATTATACATTTTAAATTTTTTATCGGTGGATTCTGTGGGAGTATCCACTATAGATAAGCACTGGAGGGCTCCTTTTGCAAATTACCCTCTGGAGCGATGGAAGGATCTTTCTACTGACACTTGGAGGGGTCCCAATCTGGTGTTGGTGTGGGCCCAGGGTTCTGCTTATGTCTTTCCTCAGGACAATGAAATTCTTCATTGGGTTTCTAAGTGCTGAGTGCGCCCTGTGGCTGCAGCTGAAGCCCAACATGGCAGAGACCTATTGGCCCTTCGTGAAAAACTATCCACTTCTGATGCCAATGGGGATTGAAAGCCCAATATGGCCAGCTTTGGCAAGCTCTAACATAAGCCCAGGAACTGCAGCCATATGGTTGGATTCTCCAGAAGGTAATGTATGGTAACTGCTTTTTTAAGTATGTTTGAGAATGTATCACCTAGACACCTAGGAGATTAAGGATAACACTGAAGATCACTGACCTCCATTTATTAACAGTAGCATGCCAGCTAAGCATTTTCATTCTCACAATCCTATTCAAGCTGGAGCAGTACCTACTTCTCAGGAGTGGCTCTGGGCAACATTTTTTGGCCTCCTGAAATTCATTTAGCCCCCTTTGAAGATACCTTAAAATTTGTGAGTCTGAATGTAGCCATTATGAGACCATTAGTTCTGCTCCTTGTGAGCTGCCTGTTTTTTCTTTATGTTTCTTATGCAGAACTGCCAGCTTAAGTCGTGCTGGGATCAAGAATAATGGGCCTCAGTGGTTTGTGTTCCTGGAGTTGTGTCCATGCCAATGGATACCCACATGTTCCAGAAGAGAATTTGACATCACTGCTACTGTTGTTGCTGTTATAATAGCAATGACCACCGCTACTACTGTTTCTGGGATTGCCATTTCATAATTGGTTACTACAGCTAGCACAGTGGAGACCCTGGCAGCAAAAGTAGCTACCACAGTTAATTAATCTTTCATTCTATTGGGCATGACAAATTTAAATCAATAGTTATATGCATTTCGACTGGCTTTGAAAGTTATATATTTACAAACTCAAGTTCCATTTGCTCTCAGGATACCATCTTACAAGGACTCCAGTTTGTAGTAAAGCTTGTTAAGGAAGGGAATGGCTAAGTTGCCTTTAGCCTACTGGCTATGGGTGAGTTAAGACTTCTGTTGGTCTTTTCTGTGTCGAACACACAGATTGCAAGCCCAGCACCACTTAGAGATCATTGGCAACAGTTAACTCTGCAGCTCTCACATGATTGAGCCTGTATGATAATGAATATTCAGAGATGTGTAATACCTGGGGGGCGATCACCAACCTAAGACAGAATGCCTGTGTGGCCTGGACAGGTGTCTCTCCATGACAGGTAAGGTGACCTGCTGACGTCCCATGCAATCTAAGTCAGAAGCTCAATTTTTAGTAAAGGGTGGGGGGGGAACCTGTAGGTCCCTGGCCCCCATTTTGGGTAACTGTTGCATTGCTTGCTGACCTTGACCTTGATACCCTCCCTATGCTAATTCCCTGTGAGATTCCACACTCCTGAATGCTTAAGGGAAGTTCCTTGTCTGTGTATCCAGCATATTGGGCGTTAACATCTTAGATGCAAGATTGTAAAACATCAGAAGTATGGTTGTGGATTTAGCTCAGTGGTAGAGTGCTTGCCTAGCAAGTGCAAGGCCTGGGGTTCGATCCTTAGCTTAAAAAAAAACAAAAACAAAACAAAACAAAAAAAAAACAAAAAACAAAACAAAACAAAAAAACACATCAGAAGCGAACTTCTAACCTCTGGGGTTCTCCCATTGTGCTGTAAGCCTGTATTTAAGACATCCTACCTCCTTCAATAAATGGCATTCGGCATTCAAAAGAAGAAGAAGAAGGAGAAGGAGAAGAAGAAGAAGAAGAAGGGGTCAAGATCATAATGGGGAAACCCACAGAGACAGCTGACTAGTGCTAGTTGGAACTCACTGACTCTGGACTGACAGCTCAGGAACGTGCATGGGACTGAACTAGGCCCACTGAATGGGGATGACAGTTGTGTGGCTTGATCTGTTTGTGGGGTCCCTGGCAGTAGGACCAGGACTTATCCCAGGTTCATGAACTGGCTTTTGGAACCCATTCCCTGTGGTGGGATACCTTGCTCAGCCTTGATACAATGGGGAGGGGCTAGGCTCTCCTTCAACTTGGTATACCAGACTTTTTGACTACCTTGGGAGACCTTACCCACTCTGAGGAGTGGATGGGGGTAGAGTGGGAGGGAGGTGAGGAGGTGGGAGAAGGAGAGGGAGGGAGAACTGGGGTTGGTATGTAAAATGGAAAAAATTTTAATAAATAAATATATTTCTGAAAAGGCTCCAATGCAATTTTCCTTTTACCAAAATAGTCTCCTGGAGCTGTGGAGTTGTACCAGGCACTCAGCAGAGGGCTTACCCACAAAGCTGGACCTTTCAAAGCAGGAACCAGTACTTAAGTGGGCCTGACCCAAAACCCCTGAAAATGACCAAGTGACAGTTTTCCTGAATCTTCATAAGGCTTATCTTCTCTACAGCTCACATGTCTTACAAGTCCTTGGGCAAATCAGGAACCCTTGTTGCCCTGTGTGAACAGTATTAGGCCATTCCACCAATGGTCCTATAAGGGACAGTCAGTCTGTGGTCACCACTCTGCCAGCAAAGTATGCTGACTCCAACCACATGTTCTGAGTGGTGTAGTCAGCTCTGCATAAACTCAGTCATTCTAATCCTCAATTCTAATTGGGAAAAACATGCCTGTCAGGTCAGTGTTATCAGATTGTGGCCATAAAAGTTTATCCATACTCTCTGGCTACAGCATACCTCTGCTACAGCAGCTGAAGTTTAAGTTATTGCTTGGCTGTGCCCCCAGGCAGTTGGATACACCAAGGAAATCACTTCTTCTCTTAGGACCTACCTGGTTTCTACAGGAGTGAGACCAGTAAATTGCTCAGTCACTAATTACTGCCACACTTCTGTGTCCTATAAGTCTTCATGTCCCAGAGGATGGAATGCTGTTTGAACTTACTAACTTGGGGGGCGGTTTCAGGGGTATCTGCTCACGTGTCCTACTGTAATAAATCTTGTATGGTAAGCCAAGGATATAAGTATGTTGTTCTCAATTATCCACTCTAGAATTGAGGAGTTATTTACTGGGTAAGTCCCTAAGCTCACTGATCCTCCTGGGAAGTATATTTTACCCACAACTCCACATTACTTGTTATTGTTTGTTTTTGCTCTTTTGGGGGGCCAGCCACCAAGCTCTCAAATAAGTCACACATGGAGTCTTTTTCTTACTTATAAGTGCCAGGCCTTAGCTTGGCTTGTTTCTTGCCAATTTTCCTTAACTTACCCATCTGTCTTTTGCTTCTGGGCTTTTCCCGTTCTCTTACTTCTGTAAGTCTTACTCTTACTCCATGGCTTGCTGTGTAGCTGGGTGGCTGATCCCGGCATCCTCCTCCTTCTCTGGCTCCCTTCTTTTTTCCTCCCAGATTTCTCCTTCTATATAGTCTCTCTCCTGGTGGCCCTGCCTATTCTTTCTCCTGCCTTGCTATTAGCCGGTCAGTTCTATATTAGACCATCAGGTGCTTTAGACAGGCAAAGTAACACAGCTTCATAAAGTTCAACAAAAGTAACACACTTTAATATATGTTCTACAACATTATCCAAGTCCCATAGGAAGGGCCATGATATACTGTGAGTCTCCAGCTGAAGCTTCCTTCAGACCCTGCATTCACAGCCGTCAAAATGTCTATGTATCCTAATTTCTACAAGATATAACCACATAATAATTTCTAGAAGGATGTTTTGGGGAGCTCAAAGGGTCTGTCTTTGCTCTGGGTTCATAGAGCTTTGCCTCCTGGGTGTTTGGCTCTGCTCTGGACTGGTGACACAGTTGGAATGACTGGCCTAGGACAATCCCTTGCTTTTTGGTACATTTCTTCCATTGAGTTGTGGATGCTTAGCTAACCTTTGCTAGCCTTCTATCCATTTTCTTCCGAGAATACCATGCTTTTTTTTTTTTTTTTTTTAGCCATTTCTGTTGTGTGTCAAACCACTTTGTCCATCATCATGATTATGGCAACGTGGTGGTGGTTTGTCAAACCTGCCCTTTATTTGGGGACCACATCTTTCCCTGCCTGTTAAAGTTCCATGGCTGCCTCTCCTGCCATCACTTCCTGCAAGTGCTGGTGGCCTAGTGGCTTGCATATTCCCCTGGCTCTGTCCCTGATTTTGTGATGCATCCTCTTGTGGTGGGCCTTCTGGCCTCACAAAAATGTATTCTCTGCCTCCTTGTCCTGTGTTTCACTCTAGCAAAGAGTCCCAGGCTCTTCTTCATGCTGCATTGGTTAGTTCTTTTGCAAGTGTCTAAGAGCCAGCCTTGAAGCCCAGTTTCATATTGTCTGGGCTTCTCATCAGAATGTTAAATCTCATGTCACATGAGAGTAACCCCAGATCAGTGAATCCATCCAACCTTACCCACATTTCAGCCCTTCTGGCTAAGGACTTTGAGGAGTCATTTACCTCCCAATGCTTTGTTCCTGGGACACATGTCAGCTGCTCAGTGAATTTCTTAGGCATGGAATTTTGTACATCTTTATCAGGCTCAGCAAACTCCTGGTGGACTATGATAGAGTTTATCCCCAGTTATCAACAAGGACCAGAGCCAGGCAGATCCTGGAAAAACATCGATTGCTTTTTAGCCTTCTTCAGTGTTCTCCAGCAGAGTGAAAGTCATCAATGGGGACCTTCAGAGACAATGCCTTTAGGAATATTCACCCAAGTTTCCCAAATACAAGTCTTAGGATCCCAAAGTTGTCCCTACCAAGATTCTAACTTTAAACTGACAAGTCTGCTTTTGCTTAGCATTCAGTGACCTTGAGCTGTGTCTGTTCTGGGCCTTCAATGTGTTCACCAGCTGTGTGTGCTTTTCCACTGAAGGAGATAGATGTTTCCTTAGCCTTAACCACTTGTCGTCAGTGACCCACAGAAGTGTTATCCATCGTCAAGGTATCAGTACAAGTTAGCAGAACCCATCCAGTTCTGCAGACCATAAAGAATGCTTCTTCCTGAAGTTTTCAAATACCTGAATCATTGCACTGCTTGTGAAGTGACCTCTTTATGTCTATGAGGATATGATCTCATTACCACTGGAGAAATTGTTAGTAAACAATCTATACTTTGTGCCAAGGACCATCCATGTCTACCTGTCACTCTGAACAGCACCCTCTTCTCCTGACCAATGACAAGCATGCCAGTCCCAAATTCCTATTTTACTTTTCTGAGAACTCTCTTGACTGCCTATGTTTATTAGGTCCTTCAGGAAATAGATATGAAGATAATTCAGATTTGTAAGAGACTTATTGGGGGAAACAACCATAAAAGAAAAAGCTTGTATTTATTTAAAAGTTAAAATTCAGATAAATAATTTCCCTACCAATGACTGGACTCAAAAAGGAATTAAGGCAAGCAATTCCTGAGGTATGTTGGTTTTCTCTGGGCCATGCTTTCTCTCAGATTCTTCATTGTTGAGGTCTAAATTTTCTGAGAACAAGCCAAGGAAATTGTAAGGAAATGTCCTACTTGTTTCTTTTATAATCAGACGCCATTACCAGCAGGATGTAAACCAAAGGGTACTCAGAGGAATGAAATCTGGCAGTTGAATGTGTTTCACTTTGCAGAATTTGGAAAATTGAAATATGTACACCATACCATTGATACTTATTCAGGATTTCAATGGGCAACTGCTTTGAGTTCTGAAAAAGCTGATTCTGTAATGACACATTTGCTAGAAGTTATGGCCATCATGAGTATACCTGCACAAATTAAAACTGACAATGCTCCGGCACGTGTCTCTGTTAAAATGAAACAGTTTTTTGCTTATTACAATATAAAGCATATTACAGGTATCCACATAATCCTACAGACCAAGCAATTATAGAAAGATCAAACAGAACTCTAAAGGATATGCTAAATAAACAGAAAGGGGTAACAAACCCCCCCAGAAATAGATTTCACAATGCTCTATTAACTTTAAATTTTCTCAGTGCTAATGAGAAAGGAACAACAGCTTCAGAGAGACATTGGATAATAGAAAAAACTGCAGAATTAAATAAGCCTATATACTTTAAAGACATGCTGACCTCAGAATGGAAACCAGGATATGTGTTACATTGGAGATGAGGTTTTGCTTTTGTTTCTACAGGAGAAGATAAGTTATGGATACCATCAAAATTGATAAAAGTTCTATTTGAACAAGACAGACCTCTTAATTAGAAGAGGTGATAGTTCATGAACCAGCATGACCATCCAATTTACACTAACTTATACCATTAACACATGCCTTTTCATTTAATCAGTTATAATTTGCCAAAAGGGAACCTCCCCAAAGTTAGTCTTGGAGAAAGGTTTTTGTTTTTGTTTTTTAGGAGAATGAAAGCTAAGGAATCTGAAGAACACTGGACAAATGAGACATCTGGAGAAAAAGGACAAATCATCTAGAAAAAAATGTCCCAAGAAAAAGAGTTAAATTGCCTGTTGATATATCATCTATAAAATTTCCTAAGTCTTCCTAAATGTTTGTTTCTGCTATTCTCTAAAGGCATTCAACACTTCTTGTAGTCCCAGTTCAATTTAAAATTAAAGGTAGCTTTGGAGTTGGAGAACAGCTCTCTCCTTCTTTAAACTCAAGCATGCTGTTAAAAGGAAAATGCAAACTCCCTGTATCATGCTAGAAGAAAGAGCCATGTCTGACATGGGACAGGAGAAAACAAACAAACAAACAAAAATTAAGGGACTAATCTATTACTATTCTCAATTCTTTTATTCTATTCTGATCTTTTAAACTTTTCTTAAAGTATGAATTTTATATCAAAATGTACAAGATTAATTATATATATATAAACTTTGTTACGGTATCAATGGTCACATAGAGTACTAACTATTTCTAGAAAAAGGCTTCAATTGGCTTCCTATACATGTCTTTGTTTTCGAGTCTCTATTAGTTTTCTGCAGGAAATCATGACCAGGCCTAACATCAAATCTGAAGTATCCAGGAAGAAGATGGGGCCCCACAACAACAACAACAACAATTCTACATGTACAATAATAATACCACTAAGATGACAAACATCATCTACAGATCAGCTTTGGACTACAAACTGCTCAGAACAATTGAGATGATCCAGTTTCACAGACTACTTGAATAAGGACTTGAAATAAGCTCTGAACTTTGGCATTATGCACAGACTGAGCAACAAAGGATACAGCTACCTTTCCTAGAATGTGATAATTTACCTCAATAAAGAATAAAGATGCCTTCACCCATATCCAGAAAGAAGCAATTTTAAGAACACAACGCCCACATTCCCAAAGAGATGTTGTGGGGCAGGTGGATTTTGGTCTTCTTAATGGGTTTTGGGTCTGGGATAATTTTCATTGTTTAGGAGGGCTGGTTACAAGTTGTTGTTAAAGGTTAGGAAAAGGGCTAAGCAAAGGAGGTTAGATTTAAGGTTCTAGAGGGTAGATTATTGAATCTACTCTGAAAAGTAAAGAGAAGATATAGGTATGATATAGATAAAAAGATAATTATTGAATATACTTTTAAAAGACAATTACTAGTTTTAAATACTTTACATTGAATTGGATTTTTGTATATGTATACAAATTATATATATTGAGATTGATATTGTTAGAAAATGCCATATGTATATTTCTAATCTTGTTCAAGATATTGTACTTATACAGTTCATTTAACAGTGTGATACAATTTGCTACTCCTTGAATGTTATTATTAGCAACTATTAGAATAGAAATAAATGAAAGTTAATAATTAGACATTACAATAATCAAACTGGTAGTCATATTAGGTATGTTTTCTAGATTGAGCAGATATATTTTATATAGACAGGTCATCTTCAAACCTTTCAGAGATCTACAGAATATGGCATTTAAAATGTTTTAATAACTCAGAAATTTTTTCCTTTTTTTATGACTATGAGACATGTCGACTCCTGGCAGCACCAATCTACTTCAGAGAAGATATGGGCATTGAAGAAACTGCATATGGAGTTAGCTTTCATTGTGGCAAAAGTTAACCACTGGACAACAAAGTATCCTCGAATAAACTGCTGACAAAATGGACAGACAGGACACAAAACAAAAGACTACCGATTCTTGCCAAGACAAGTGTGGTTGTGGCTTTAACAACAGGTATACTTGGAGGCCAGGACAATATGGCACCATCCCTGAAGTGGCCCTTGCAATCCAGAAAAGGTATGGTGCCCTTTTCTTTGAAGGCAGCTGAACTGGCAGTGGACCGATGGACTTCTGGTATGCAGTAGAACAATAGCTGAAATAGTTATTCTTGAAAGATTAACTAATATGACAGAGTCTAACCTCTCAATGGTAAACTGGCATTTAATAAAAGAGATGAAGCCACACACAAGCCAAGAAGAATGGACAGCTGAATTAAAAAACATCAACAATTTCCAGAATTTAAAATCCTGAATCATGACAGGGCACTAGTAGAATTCAGGTGTTTCTGGTACATGGACTACTCTCACCAAATGTGAGGTCGAACTGTTGGCCTTGTGTACATCCTACTTCACAAATGAGTCTGTCAGATATGCTAAGCCTATAGGCTGAAGATGATGCCCCAATGTTATGGAGAAACCTGGGTGACTGTCCAGGCAGCTGGCTGTTTCTGTCAAGCCACTTGTGTGCACTTCACTTTCTCTCTCTCTCTCTCTCTCTCTCTCTCTCTCTCTCTCTCTCTCTCTCTCTCTCTCTCTCTGTGTGTGTGTGTGTTTGGTTTTTTAGGTAATATTATTTCCTTCTTGGGTCTCTGAAGGTGTTGAAGATTAGGTAGTTATAGTTATAGTTAAAAATTAGTAGTGATAGTTATAGTTTTACTTGTTAAGAATTTTAGAAAAGAAACTCACTAAAGTTTGTGTATAAATTTGAAAGACATTGTAAGATAATTCTGTTAGTAATATAAGTTAGGATAGAAGGTGAATCAGGTACATTTTAGATTCACCAAAATAGGATAGATAATGGAATATTTTCTCAGAACTTGTCAAATGCAAATGGACCAGACATTGTTTAGGTATTTATTGCTTGTATGTATTGTATATAGTTATATTGTATATAGTTTTTTATATTAGTTATAACTTTTTTCTTTTTATTAGAATAGAAGGGGGAAATATGGTGATGTTTTATTTGTGCTGAAATGTGATTTTATTTGTATGTTAGTAAGTAAAGTTGCCTGGAGATCAGAGCGAAGAGCAAGCCATTTAGCAGAAGTCGGTGGTGGTGACACATACCCTTAATCTGATCATATGGCAGGCAGAGTCTCCATGTGGTCAAGAACACAGCCAGCATGGTGACACATGCCTTTAATCCAAGTACCAACCATAGAGACCTGGAGGTCTGTATAGACAGCGGTGACAAAAAAGTCATGTGGTTGGGTTTAGAACCAATGAGAAGGCAGAACAGAAAGGCAATAAAAAGACAGGACAAGGAAGAAGCTCTCTCTCTCAGGGGAAGGTCAGCAGCGAGTGGTAAGATAAGGTGATCTTAGCTCTTGGCAACTGCTTGATCTCTGGGCTTTTAACTCTGCATTTGGCTCTGTGTTTCTTATTTCATAAGATAGTTTAGAATTACATCTACAATCATACCATAGTCTGAGAGTCACACCTCCTAACTCTCTATTTTTTAATTTAAAAATGTATGTATAATGTATTCACATGTACGTATTTGTGTATGTGCATGTATGCACACATACACACATATGGGAGTGCATGTGGGAGTTAATGTCAGGTGTCCTCCACGGTCACTTTCATCTTGTTTTTGAGATATTCTTGCACCAAGCCTGGAGTTCACCAATTCTGCTAGAGTGGTGGCCAGCAAGTTCCAGGGACCTCCCTGTCTCTGTTCTCCAGAACTAGGATTATAAACATACTCTACCAAGCCTAACAATAATCTGACCTAGGGACCCAAACTCAGCCCCATTTCTTGGAAGACAAATATTTTGTTGGCTGAAACCCCTCCCCAGCTTTCCTCTCCACTGTCTTTCACAGGAATGAGATTTGGAATGGAACTGGCTAACTGGCTCCACGTCTTCAAGCTCCCAGCTCTTTTTCCTTTGCAAGTACTTGGTCTACTAAATTTTGCATATCTAGCACTTTCCAGGAATATGTTTTTTGTTGGCCAGAATTAATGAAGTCTTTCTGAAAGCACCAGCTGCCCTCTGGTCATTCATGTATTGGCCATTAGTTGGCTGTTCTGCCTTCACTGCCCATCTGTCCAACCCTCTTACAATAATCTACTCAAACCCTCACGCTCACCCTGCAGTGTGCTCCTGAGGAGGCCAAGATGACCAATCTTTTGTGTTCAAGCATTGAGCTACACTAGGAAGAGGTGTGCTTCTGTTTGAGGCAGTTCTCTGGAGCCGAAAGCTCAGACATCCCATGGCTGTCTTTGGACTGCATACTAAGGGCAGTGAGACTTTAATTGAAAACCAAAGCCTCAAATTCTCAAGCATGTGTTACATAAAAGCTTAATCCTAACCCATACATGGTCCACTGGGGCTTCCTCTGCTCTCTGTGGCTTCTCTCTTTCTCCAGTTCCCTTTGACAAGTCTCCATGATGGCTTGGTCTCACTTTTAGTCAGACTGTTAACTCTATGCTCTCTGTGCTGCTGTCCCTGGCTTCAACATCTCAGTGTCCTTTTCTAGCAGAATGCCTTCCATCTCATTCTCTGCAGGCAAATTGTGCTGCACAGCTGCACAGCAATGACATGGAGATCAGTCTTTGCTGCTCTTCATTGAAAATTTCAGACAAATGTCAGCTTTTTTCCTTCTTTCTTTCCTTCCTCCCTTCCTTCCCTCCATCCCTCTCTCATTCCTTCCTTCCTTCCTTCCTTCCTTCCTTCTTTCCTTCCTTCCATTTTACATGAACATCCCAGCTTGAGATGAAAACCCAAGGACATGGGGAGAGACCCAATCACTGCAGCCCAAACTCAAAGCCTCCCAAGCAATGCAATGGCCTCTATGAAACCACAAGAAACTTCCCACAGTACAGATAGAGAATCCCATTTGATAAAACACGCTTATTGTTAAAGAAACAGAAAGGGCTTTGAAAGTCTTTCTTAGTAACCCATGTACTTTCTGCTGTTGTTAGAAGAAACACATGAACCCATGAACCTGGTTAAGCCAGTTAATTTGTTTCTCTATCAACGGCTGAGGAAAGGCAGCCTCATGATATGGAGTAACTATTACCTGTACCCCGCCTCCACCATCAGGATGCATGTGGTGGTTAGTGGCATCAGAAGGCAGGTCCCCTATGGCAAAGTAATAGCGCAGTACAGAACTGGCACCTGCATAGGGATACAGACCTCACAGTGACGCCAGCTTCCCATGCCTCACTGCCCTCATCCCTAATTACACTTTGCCTTTAGCTACTCATTTATAATAAAGTGTCCTGAAACAGCAAAGCATGGCAAATTTCAGGAGAGATGCTGCAGGAATTCAGAATGGCAAATTTCAGGAGAGATGCTGCAGGAACTCAGAATGGCTCTCCACAAAATACACAATCCCCTGGGGCTAGCACGTGAGACTAGGAGAAGAATGGAAACTCCAGGCGTGTCGCTGACAGTCCCACTGTCAGGAAGAGCCAGCGGCTGCTCAAGGCAAAACACATCAATCATTTATAGGGATTCTCAAATGCAGCCTCACTCTCTCAGAAAGTAAAACCTGCACCCACCCAACAGCAGACACAGGACGGAAACCTTGCCTGGACGACTCTGGTTTTCTTTTAGCACCTTTAAGTATCCACATGCAAACTACTGCTACGCCCTGTCTTCAGGGTCTCTGTCATCCTCCCAAGCCACCCACATCTTCCCAGTCCCCACCATTGCTCTAGCACCCCCATTTCTTATGTCCTGGCTGGTTTCTGGGATGAATGCTAGCCTCTTTACCATTGGGCTCCTTCAAGGATGCTATCTCTTTGAAACGTAAGTGGAATGCAGCTGTTCCTCTGCTGATGATATTTAAAGGGCTTTCCTAATGTCCTTCAAATAAAATCCAAAGTTTCTCACCAGAGTTGCAGTACCCTAACACTTCCACTCCTGGCCCGGAGAGGTTGATTAGCAGTTAAGTTAAGAACACATCCTGGGGTTCGTTTTACAGCACACATCACTGTAATTCCCACTCCAGGGGACCTGATGGCCTCTTCTGATCCCTGGGGGCACTATACTCATGTGCACACACTTACATCCAGACATGCGTACACAAACTTGCATTGTAATTTAACCTAAAATAAAATCTTTACCAGAAGTTTCTTGGCCCTCTTACTGACCTCATCTTTGCGCACATTCTTAACATACACACACAGAGCAGTTTTTTCTTTTTTCCTCTCTGAGTTTGTTCCACTTCAGGCCTTACCAAGCCCTGCTGCCTCCATGCAGATCTTGTGTAGGACTTCATTCTACTATCTCCTTCTCATCCTGGATCTTATTTTTGGATGTATATTTGGTACCTTCTTCACAGCCTTCTTTGTGTACAACTGTTCTCTGTCACATTACTTTCTTTTACTATCTTATGGCACAGATGCTTAATTGGCATGGCACCCCCGTGTTTGTATTTATGTTCTGTCTCCCCTCGTCTGTAATGTAAACTTGAAGAGACCATGTTTTTGGTTCCCAGTCCCTATTATGTTAATAGTCACCCAAATTTTATTTTTCAGTGGATGAGTGAATGAGAGAATGAATGAAAATATCAATGAAGCAATCAATTGTAACTATATTTTCTGTCCTTTTACAAAAACAAACCCTGCCATTCTTAACTCAGTAGAAGTTCTAACAGATATTTCTGGAGATTATATGTAGCTTTCAAAGTGTCAGCATAAAATGTCTGGGACATATCACTCTCTAGGAAAAAGTTCTCTATGGCTAATGGACTCATTCATACAATTTGAGGAAAGAATGATATTTCAGCCCGACTTCTCTACTGGGATGGAACCTTCCATGGATCAATGGGGTGTGCTTATGTAAACCCAGGACCAGGGCCTCAGTGGGAAGATGAGCGTCACCAAGTCCCTCCTTTTCCTGATATCTCCCTATCTGCACCGAAGAGGAGACCAAAGTTTCTGGGAAACAGGTCCCGGGTAGAGGAGGCATGCTGTGTCTGTCCAATATTTATATCCTGAACCATAATAACTACTGGAGTAGATCGGGAATGGGAACTTTGGGGAGGTGACTGGGTATGAGTGAGCTGCATTGCGTCCTCTGCTGCATGAGGAGATTGCTAGAACATGGCCAGATGTGAAACACAAATGCCAAGTCTCTGAGCCCCTTGATCAGAACGGTGAGAAACACATTTCTGTAGTTTATAAGCTGTATAGCTTCGTGTGCTTTATTGTAGAAGCCTGAATAGACAGCAGCCATGTAGATGACTTTTGTAAGGGTTGATATTGAGATCAAAGCCCATGGAAGAGAAGACCAAAATGGACGGGCCAGAGGGAGAGGTCGACCTGAGTTCAATCTCTTTGGAGAACCCCGCTGTCCCAAGAGGGATGCTGAGGCTGGGCGACCAGTCGGGTTTGTCCCCAAATGTCAATTCTTCTGTCTTTTAGCCAGGGTCCTCAACCCTTGTGTTCCCTCTTGGACCAGTCATTGGATGTAAAAATCTCTGGAAAGACTTGTCTCTTTTGGCCAGATGGTCCCACTAAGGGGAGAAGATTCCCAAATGGATGCTGGCTGTATCAGTCAGAGGGTCCTCCACAGCCATCAGGGTGGTCTGGCCATGTAGAGGTATCTGGGTGGCTCACCCTATGTCCACCAGGGAGTCAGAGCCCACGAGGAACTGAACTTCATTTCCCCACCAAACACAGAGTGACTGTGGAGCCAGCATCAGAGAGTGTGGCGATCCAGGGTCAGCCTGCAGCACGACGGTTAGCAGCTGTGCTTATTGTATTTTATTCAAAGTTTAAAGAAGCCAGCTGTTTTTTTGGTTTTTTTTTTTTCTGTCTCAGTTCTTTATTTCTTTTTGTACATTAAGCCATGATCCATAAAGAGTGGGCTCCAGTGGCTCAGGCTCCTTCCATTGGCTCTCACAAGTGTGCTGCTCCAAGTGGAGCAGGCTGGCACTTCAGCTGAACCCAGGTGCCCTTCTCTTGGCTTCCATGGCAACACTTACAGACATTACTTTGTGAACAGTGCCTAGTCCCTTCATGTCTACCACATCACCGTTCTTTAGATTCTCATGGCCAAAGGAATACTTCTGTGTTTCCTAAAAGACCTAGAGAAATCATAGTGCCTCTCCTCTTTCCGCAAAGATGGCTTTGGGGGCGGGGCTTGCTCTGTTCCTTAGGGCTCCTTTGTTTGTTATCTTTCCGCTGGGGAACAGGTAAGTCCTGCCTTCTACTCTGTGTTTGTCAGTGACCAAGTTATTATTATTTTTTATTGAAATTCTTTTCTTTAAAATGAAGTTCCCATTAAGCACCCTCTTCAAACCATGCATGTATATGTGGCTGTAAGTTGAGCGGCACAGAGGGACCCAACTAACAGGGCCCTTTCTGTAAATCCAGTAAAGACTGACCTTGTAAGTCTGTGTGATGAGTCACTTCTAGTTCAGGGAAAGGAAGCAATCATGAAAAACTGGTTCACCCGTGCTCTGTCTTCTGTTGCTGTCAAAAAGGGAGTCCAAAGCCCTGACACAGAAATAATTTCTATTTTTTTGAACTCACACTTTATTATCTCTAAGAATAAATGAGCATCTAGATGGCCCATACCATACTTTGGAAATCACTAACTTATTCCCTGGGCTGGCAAACATCATTTCATTAATAAAATAAGACTCCAGTAATAGGTTCCTCTGAGCAATACAAAAGAAATGCAGTTTGAGCAAGAACTTAAAGATGGATTGTTTGGGGGAATAAACTTCAGGTAATTCCATTCACACAAATGCAACAGAACCCCTAAGTCCCCAGTCATGTCTCATACTATGCTCTGTGCTGGGAGCCCCCACAGTGGCGAGAGAGGTGGTCTCCTTAGAAGAAATACAGAGTCTCACTATCCATGCAATGTACACACGTATGTTCTGTTGTGGAGACTCTGGTCTCTTCACGTAGAGGAACGGTGTGGGTCTGTATCTAGCGCCTCCAGCCTTCCCAGCTCTGGCCACAGGTGCTTCCTGAATTCACAAATACACCAGAGCAAGGGTCCCACTTATCCTTATCCAGCGCATACCACATCACTAGAACACAGCTTGCTTCCAGTTTCTCTTCAGAGCCCCCACCCCTGTCCGTCCCTGCTGTGGTCGTTCAGGTCAAACTAGCCTGTTTTAATTGCAGGGAGCATGACTTGGTGCTGCCTTTTTAAATCATTGAGCTCCTCTCAGCCAGGAACTGTTTCCTGTAATTGCTGAGCTAACTACAATGAGTCCAAGTCTTGTGAACACTTACAACAAACCACCAAACAAACCCCAACATGCTAGGATGAGTCGGGGGGTCGTTATGGAGACTCATGAAGTTTACCATTTGCTCAAGCTAAAGACACCGTGTCGTGTCAGCAAAGATCCATGTTTGTGTTTGCTGTCCAGAGTCCCTTCTAAAAAGCAGCGGTATGCACTAGTCACTGCAGGGAAAACAAAAAGATTTTGTACAAACAGATTTTTAAAAGACAGAATTGTGTACTTAAAATACACTAGATAATGTAACAAATGTACTGCTTGCATTCACTCATTTAATCCTCGTTCAAAACTCAAGATGATGACTTGATCAGATCTCTAGCACTGGTAAAGGCCAGGCATGGCCTCATACATCTGTAATCTCAGTGCTGAGGAAGTAGCACAGTTGTCCTATTGACACAGTCATCCAACTAGATGTGCAAGGTTCTGTGTATCAAAAACTGTTGTAGAGAGACATGGAGGAAAAGAAAGAGAAGGAAAAAAATCACTTCCTAGAACAAGGCTGAAATCTCTATTTTAAGTTGTCAGGCACCACAGGGTTATACTAACCCTAAGAAACTTTCCCCCCAGTTTTTCATATCATAAAAATCCTTCTGGGAGGCTATCTGGGTAGGGTTCCTATTTTCATAAACCACTGTCAAACAGGATGACAGCCTGAAAGTAAGGAGGCTTCTCCCTGATCTGCTCACACATACCATTAGGGAATACTGTGGGGCTACTTTAGGAACCAAATCAATTCTAATCCCCAAACACAGAGAGATCCAGAGGCCTTGGGGGTAGAGGATGGGCCAAACAGATGGAGAAATGTAAATTCTGCAGATTAAATCACTGGTCAAGTTCCACTGGACAGCTCTGGGAAGCTGGGATTGACAAACAAACACACTTTCAGAAGAATTCAATGAATGGATGTTTACAAGCCAGGAGGCCCTGCCCAGGAAGATGCAGCCTACTCATCCACAGCCTTGCACCCTTCTTCATCCTTTCCTTTCTAATTTATGCTCAGAAATGAATTTGCTTTACAAGGCTTATAGCTTTTCAATGATGTCTCAGTGAGCTTGTTTTTCCAGTCCTGATAATTACACAAAGTTCATAGTTAGTAACAAATACAGTAGAATCAGCCCATCTCTGAAGGCTGAGGGGCAGGAGTTTCCAGAGGACTGAGGTCAATAAAGGCTCACAAAGAAGCTGAGATTTGTACTAGCTCTTGACTCACAATATGGCCCATAATGGAGACTTCTCATTATCAAAGCCCTAGTGACCACAATTTTGAAAAAGAGAAAGAAACAGCTTATTCTAGGAAAGTTGTAAAGAGCAGACATCACATGAAGCACAGACATCTTCTCGATGCACCCGTTTGCCTTGGCCTAAGACATTTATTGGTATTTACAAAGAAGTGTTGGCCAAAGGCCAACAGATGTCCAACCTGCAAGACACTCTGAAGGAGGCAGCATTGCTCCTGGGACCCCAGTAGCTCAGACGACAGGACCTCCTCCCACAGAAAGCAAGATAACCAAGAAACAGCCTCCCTGGCCACTCTGTGGTCTGAGCTGAGACCTGAGCTATCAGCTGTGTTTAGAAAGTCTGAGTGCTGTCAGCCATGGACACCACATCAGCACTGGTGGGGAATTTCCCAAATGAGGTCAAAATTTCACTGCACAATTTACTGATTGCTGTGATGATTATGGGATGTCTAAGATTGGCATGGCTGTCTGTGAGAGCTCATCACTCTCTTCTGGTTGGGATCAGAGAAGGATCCTTTCACATTGTAGGATGTCATCAAGGTAGGAAATGACCTAGAAAACATCCTGATGGTCCCATGAAAACTGGATCCTGGTGGTGGCATTTTCCATAACTTCGATTCATCAGGGAGGCAGGGATCATGATTTCATGAGCTATGAATCAGAATCTTTTCTCTAGAAAATTGGTTTTTCAAAGTGCCTGGTGGTTATGACTAAGGGGTTTTGTGCACTGGGGTTTCAGTTAATGTTTGTGTGTTGTTTTTTTCTTATGATGACTTGAGGGAAAAATCCAAATCTAAAATTAGCCCTTGTTTTCTCAATTTAGATCTTTGTAAATATACTAGCAGTGCTGTGTGTGAGTATGTGTGCATGTGTGTATATGTGTGTCTGTGAGTGTGTATATGTATGTCGCTCTGTGTGTGTGTGTGTGTGTGTGTGTGTGTGTGTGTGTTTCAGAGAGCATTATTACAATTTCTTGACATTTTCATTGCTGTTTCTTGACATACTTAGTGAGGTTGTAAAGGTTTATTCAGAAGTGGGGGGAGAAAAATAACAAGGAAAAAAAATGGCTGTCTTGCAAATCAACATATGTTTCTAATTTCAAATCCAAAAGTAGAAGACAGGATTGAATGCAAGCTGTGCAGCCTTTAGGGGTCTGGGGGTGGGGGAAGCAAGGTCTCTTTTTAAATTTTCTTAGAATTTCAGCATTACCCAATGAAAAGAAATGATTAGTTAGAATGAAAAGAAAGTATTAACAATTGTTGAAGACCACTTCTGTGTAGGAGGTTTAAATGGAGTCTAGCTGGGGATGGGAAGATAAAAAAGAAAGCACATATTTAGAAAGGCATGGTGGCTCAAACCTATGACCCCAACATTTAAGAGGCAGGAAGTTCATTGAGATTGAGGCCGGCATGGACTACATAGTGAGTTCTAGATCGGTCTGAGCTGTAGCATGAGACCCTGACTCATGCTGAGACCCTATAATACAGTTCCTTATGTTGTGGTGACTCTCAACCATGAAATTATTTTCATTGCTACTTCATAACTGTAAATTTTGCTATTGTTATGAATTGTAATGTAAATATCTGATACACAAGATATCTGATGTTTGACCCCTGTGAAAGGGTCATTACACACACACACACACACACACACACACACACACACACACATACACACCGGGTCACAACCCACAGGTTGAGAACTGCTGCCCTGTTTGGATAAATAAATAGCCAATTCAAGATGGTAAGTGGGTAACTTTCCCCCCTGGACATTCTTCAGGTGTTCACAAAGAAGGTGACCTAGCTAAGAAAGATTGCTGGGTGAGATGGTTTTGATCTGGGTCCTGAAGAGGGCTAAGAGGACATTCTGGGCAAAGGAAGTGTCAGTCCCAGAAGCACAGGGATGGAGGGGAGCAAGTTCATCAGGGCATGAGGTGGTTTCTGTGGACGGAGCTATGTTGGCACCCTGGAAGTGTAGTGGACTGGCTTCACAGGCTTAGGAACTTGTGCTGTGGTTGCTGAAGGCCCACACATCTATACAGTGTAAACAAGTCTGCAAGCGAGGGTGTCATGGCACAAGCCAGGGCACAGTAGAAAAGGCCACGTTTTTCATACACACTACAAGAAAGCCGAAGTGACAGGCGCTGGCAGGAGAGCTGCCTGCGTGGTACGATGGGCGGCTTTTACTTCAGAACCGTCCATTAGGTTAGGGTTCCCACCATGAAACCCCTTGCCATGCAAATGAAGGCAGTGCTGCTTGCTGAGATTTCACACTGAGGCTGGGTTTACATGGCGGTGGCTGGATGGTACCAGATTATGGTTACTTTTAATTGGCCAAGAGCTGTGGTTTTCTTTTATAGTGTCATGTAAGCATGTGGATCCAGATAGGGACCAATTCCCTATATTCTAGCAGGTACAATGATGTTTTAAGCAGGGCAAGGAAATTAGAATAGGTAAATGAAAGAATAGGCCCAAGGTGACCACATAGACACACAAAGACTCTTAAAGCCACCCTGCTCTGGGTAAGTCCTCATCTACTGTCAGATGCCACATGTCCCAGCAAACGGATGAAAAGAAAGATTCAGGTTAGGAAATCAAAGTAGTTAAAGGCATCTGGGCCATGGAGCCTAATATCTCCTATTTCAGTGACAGCTCTCCTTATACACTTAGGTTTTCTCTGAGTCTCCAGCTCTTGGGTCAAGTCCAGGTAACAAACGGTCAAGGCACCGAGGCTCAAGGGGACAGGGTTGGCCAGGAGCTCAGGCTTCTAAGTCACTTCATCTGTGAGAAACATGTGTTTAGTTGGAAAATAGATTTATTACTTCGTGTTAGTGACAGACAAGGAAGTGAAGCAACTTCAGACATCACAATATCAGGGTCCTCCAAGAGTGTGGTTTACCTTTCTCCACCTCACAGCTCTGTGGTCCTGATGTGGGGCTGTTCTCAGGCGGTTCTTCTGACAGTGACAAGTGCAGCTAACAGCTCCAGGCTCACACTCCTCTGTCACCTGCCCCACTGAAGTAATGGTGTTGTGATTTCTGGAGTCACTTCTCCATCACCACAGCCAGACTTCCAGTACTTACAGGCTTTAGTCCAGACCGGGCTGCACACGCTCCTGAATCAAGCGTGGTGGCCAGGAAATGTCATGGCCTTGTTGCTTAGTTCTGGGTCACAAATCTATCCCCAGTTTGGGGAGTGGAGGGAGAGGCTCTCACTTCATCTAAACCCCACAGCATGTGAGTGAAAGAAAGGACCATGGCAGCTGTAATGGTTGTGTCAAGGTATCACCAGAGATGGGGAAAGGGCAAAGGGCTAGCTGAGAGAGAGTTAGCCACTGCCGCAAGCAAGCAGGAGTAACTTCTAGATTGCTCTTTCTGTCTGGTCGGTGTGTGATTGTGAGTATCCTCTCCAGCTCTGTCACCAACAGTTTCTATGCTACACCATGCTCCAGAGCCGACGAGGGAGCTGGGCTCCATCTCACATTCTGGCCTCCGCAGGCTGCTCCTTCCTCCAGAATGTAGCCCGGTCCCACCCATCATCCCAGTATCCACCCTGTAAATTAAACATATATTTTGACATCTCCAAGCATGCCTCCTGGCAGAACAGCAGGCATTCTTTTCTGTCAGGTCCTATGTATAACAATTCAGCTTTCTACACAGAGACACACATACACACATTCACAAACGTACATACACACATTCACACAGTGACATACTTACATATGCGCAATGCACACACATACACATACACCCATGCATACATACATACATTCACACATGCATATACACACACATACTCACACACCTACAGAGAACACATTCACACTTACACATGCACACAATACACACATGTACACACACTCATATGCATACACACACATACACAAATACACACTCACACAGAGAGACACACATACACAGATATACATCACATACACATGCACACACATGTACCCACACATATACCCATGCACACATACATACACTCATGGGGACACACATACACATTCAACAGATACACACACTCACACAGAGACACACACTCACATACACACGCACACCCATGCACACACACACCATGACTTCTCATGGCTTTGCTTGGGAACATCGTCTACAGCAGTGCACATTGGCAGATTCCAATAGTACCTGGAAGAAACTCTTTGCTAGCTTCTGTCTGCGAAGAAGCATGGGAGACCCTTTCTCTGCTACCAACCTGTAGCAAACCCTACAGGCCACGCATGCCTGTGTGGATTATTATCAAGTCTTAGCAAAGTCACGCCACAAGGTCTGTGACCTGATTTTCTGCCCAGCTTTCTCAGAGAACATGCCAAGTCTTTCTCACAGAGCATGAATATCTTTTAGAAAGATATTAAAATGCGAAATCATCTAGAAGTTTTTGTGAACACTGATTCACATTCTTCCCTTTTGCTCAGTGATGATTAACCTTTTGAAGTCCCAGTTAGCTGAGCACGAGGTACCTTGGCCCTCCTTACCAAGGCTTTCCCATCGGGCCTCATGATTCAGGAGGCATAAGGGTGGGAATGAGAAACTTCTCCCATAAACATGGGCTTTTGAACACTTCGTCCCGGTTAGTGGTGCTGTCTGGGGAGGCTCTGACGGTACACCCTTGGTGGAGGAAGTATACCACAGGCTTTGAGAATGAAGAGTTTCACCGACTACCACTTTTCTGTCCCTGCTTCATGGCTAAAGGCTGTGAGCTCCAGCACCCTGCCTCCAGCAGTCATGCTTCCTCCTGTTGTGACCAGCGTCTGTGGGTACAGGCCATGTGACAACCAGTCTACTTGCTAAGCCTGTCCAGAGCACCATGGGCCCGTGTAGAGAGCAAATTACTCTTAACTCTCCCACCCAGGCTTTCTTGTTTGTTGTTTTTCCTGTTTAGTTCACCAGACTCTGGCTTATAAATCACTCCCTTCTCTAACAGGCTGTTTGGATAAAACAGGATGGAGTCTTGTCTCTCTGGAATCATAAGCCCAAATAAACCTTCCATAAGCTGCTTTGGTCATGGTGCCTTCTTCTCACAGCGACAGACAAGTAGCTAATACGGACGGTATGAAAGGATGGGAGTCTCTTCCAAGGTCCAGTTCTACCAGCACAAGAGTCAACACCACCTTTTAGATAACCCAGTTTATTCCAAGTGAGTGGCCTCAGGGAAAGTTCTTGGGAGTGGTAACTTTCTGCTCATTATTTTCAGTGTGATAGATTTAGGGCGAGGATAGTCGCACTATAATGGTGCCTCCCAAGAGGCTACAGGCAAACTCTGGGCTTTGACTCCAGCAGGTAAGACACTCACCTTTTGTACCCTGTGAGAATGCAAGCTTGCCAAACTTCCAGAATATGCAGCAAAGCCTGTCCCACCAGCCTGTCAGAGAAGGAAGTGATTTAGAAGCCAGAGTATGGGTGGGGGGTGGGGTGGGGGGGGGGGGGGGGATGGAGAATGAAAAATAAATAATAAATGCAAGCTTCTGAAGGGAAAAGCTACAAACAGTGGCTCTCCTCACCAGCCCACAGTGCTCCCAGGCAGGCTTAGCCTCAGACTGGTGCCTTGCTCTATCGTTCCAAACTCATCACAGATGCTGGGAGCCAGTCAAGGCTCTCCTTCCCTGGGCATCCGGTTGTTCTAACCATCCTTCTCTTCACAAGTAAGTGTTTCAGGAGGCTTGTGATATGAGACCCACTCTCTCAGGATGCTTTTCCATGACTGCTCACTGGGGTCTGGAAGAGCATTTACCACTCTACCCAGATCCCTCTTTCTTACATTTCTGCTCTCTGATTTCTGCCTGTGGCTTCATCTTCCAGGATAGTTTGGGGTTTCTTTGTCCTCTACCCCATGGCTCTGAGTTAGACTTAACTGTCATGAAGCACCTGTCTGTATCAGTAACCTGGCATGCGAATTACAGTAAATACACAAATGATTTGCAGATGAAGTCAATGAGTTCGGGATCCTTTTCAGCAGATGAGGGAAGTAACTAAAAGGCCTATTGGTATTGTGTGCCCATGAATTCTAAGCCATTTATATACAGTATCTCAGTTTATATCACCGGTGAACTTTGAGGGGAGCATTGTCACTCCTGTTTTCCTAGGTATGATGTTCTGAGCCAGTCAGATGGCTGGGGCCAGGGGGTAAAGGCACCGGCCTTGAAGCCTGATGACCCAAGTTACAGTGGAAGGAAAGAACCTGAAAGCTGACTCCTGACCTCTGGCAAGCACACTGGGGCATGTGTACTCTCTCACACACATATATATATTTAAAAATGTAATAAAAAATACCTTAGGAGAAGTGATTTGAAGAAAGCAAGTACCTTGAGAAGGAATTGGGTGTGTAAGAAAATACCCATGTTCAAAAGTGAACTCCAGGGTACTTGGTGAATTCCATATTCTGTCTTGTTTGTTGGCTTTGCAGTGCTGAGGACCAGACCTGAGCATCCTTCAAGATAAACAGTACTCTCCCCGTGAGCTGTATCCCAGCTCAAGCTTCTCATCTGGTAATATAAGATATTAGGGTCAGTCAGAAGAATCCCAAATGACACTCAAGAAAGTGGTCCCCTCAGGCACCTGTACACACACACACACACACACACACACACACACACACACACACACACATTAGAACTAAAATCCTTTAAATATCATTTCTGTTAGGGGTTGTGGGAAAAAGACATACAGGAAAGAAATTAGACACATAATTATAAATCATAGTTAAACTTACATTGCTATAACATAAAATGTACAGATGAGGGTGAAGTAAAATGGAGCTAGAGAGATAAAACGGGATCATGTTTGAAGTTATATTGAAACATTGAACAATATAGTAGCACATGTGTGTCTGGTTCTGGCAGAGGCCAGAAGAGGGTGTCAGATCCCTTGGAACCAGTTACAGATGGTTGTGAGCTGCCATGTGGATGATGGAAACCAAACCCAGATCCTATGTAAGAACAGGAAGCATTCTTAACCAGAGCCATCTCTCCAGCCCCAAGAAGTCAGGCCATTTTCATATCTAATGTGCTCTGAGTTTCCATCCTCCTGCTCCATCCCCTCTACTGGCCCTTCTCATCCCCAGTTTCGCCTCTGCTCCATCCTCAATACATATGGGAGTTGATGTAGCTATAAAGTCTAGGATCCACAGGTAAAAGTAAAATGCAGTATCTGTCTTTCTAAGACTGAATGGGGCTTTTAACATGTTTTTATTCCATCTAAAAAATGCTAAGTTAGCAAATCACAGAGACACCAGTCCACAGTCCCTGCGTGTCAGCAACACCATCTGCCAAGTGCATCCCAACATAGGTGCCCAATGAGAAAATGTGGTTTATATACAAAAGAATCTTTTTTTTTTCAGTTGTAAAGAAGAATGAAGTCTGTCGTTTGCAGGAAAATGGGAATTATTTTATAACTGTTCTCTTGGTGGCGGATGCAGCCAGGCCCCCAGCTGAGAGTGAGGACGGAGGAGGCTTGTTACAGGACAGGAAGCCATGGATAGTTATGGAAGAATGGCAGCTGAGCAGTATGGAGAGCCCAATGACAGTTACCAGTCACATGACTAAATGAGGCAAACTCTGGCTCTCTATGGCAATGCTGAGCTGGATGATTGCTGAGAGTATGTAGAGTTGATTCTAGACAGTCAATCCTCCGAAGCCAAACCTCCTTCTAAACATTTATGTTCATAACTCAGTGCTCTCTCATCTGTGGTCAGAGGTTTGTGTGGAGACTCATAACTAGTTGAATTGGTGAGAATGAGTGACAAGTGCGTGTTTAGTCCTAAATGGGACATCTATATCAATTACTCCCTGCCCCCAATCCACAGGAAACACCATGGAAGAAAGGATGGAAGGAATGTCAGGGAAGCATGGAGAGAAGTGCTGAGAAGTTCTGAACATGGCAGAGTCATGGTGCTCATAAACTCACAGCTACTGTAGTTACCTGTCCAAGACCTGTGTGAGATCAAGCTAGTCAGCACTTCTGCACAGATAGAAGTGCTCATGAGGCTCCACCCACGGGTGAGAAGCCATTAGCATCTAATGGTGTCTATGGGGATGTGGCTGCTGATGCACTGTCCATGCTCTGGCGGGTGGTTCCTCACCCATGAGCCCCGTGAGCATGTGGACACTAATTGGCCTTAGTAGGTTATAAAAAGGGGGGAGGAAGAAATGAAGGTGAGAAGGTATGTTAGGTGGGTGGATACTGGGAGAGTTAAGGTAGACATGATCAAGTTGCATTGTCTACATGTATGAAACCGTCAGAGGAAAAAATTATTTTTTTAAAAACCAATGCTTCTTCCACAAATGAGCGTGAATAAGAAGCTGAGCCCAACACCATAGGATTCCTTTCAGGGTGTCAGTTGCTTGTTGTGATGTTTCCATGCAGGATTTTCATCCTATTTCTTGGATCGGCTTCCTGCACATACCCATCATGTTCCTCTCCATCATGTTCCTTTCCTTTCCACGTATCTTGAAGCATCTGTGCTCACTGGCATCATTTTCTCATTTCTCTTCCAGTTCTTGTGCGACTTCTCTGGATGTCCCATCTCCTCTCTGCCATGAATTCCCATTTCTCTCTACTCACTTCCTTCCTCCCTGTCAACCCCCCACCTCGCCTCTCATCCACCCCTGTGGTTTTATTTGCATGTGTTTGAGGCAGGCTTCCAAGTCGGAGCCTCCACCTTATATTGCTCTCCTAAGCCCTAGCCTACCTTGCCCATGTGTTCCAAATAACAAACTAAATTGTACCCTAGTATCTTGGTGTAAGCTGTATCTATCACAGTAATAGACTGCTGTACTTAGAAGGTTGACAAACCAGTCGACTTTCTCCCCATCACTACTGTACATATTCTGTCAATTAACCATCATCCAACACCCAACCATCCACCTTATGCGTCTCAAATTTCACAAATTACCAGCAGTGGATATGAAATTGGAAAAATATCTCAATAAAAATATAGCTCTTAATGTCGATTTGAACCCAGTATTCTATCCACTCTACCCCTTTAGACAACTTAGCACAATCTCTATTCACAGCCTGACAGTTTTTGGCTTCCAGAGAGATTGGGGGAAGACATGAATATTTAATCTGTTTCCCATTGAATTATCCAAAAAGAAAGCAGAAATGGGAACTCCACCTACTCACTAGCCCTAGTTGCACAACTGAACATTCTCAAATTTTATGGTTGGGGTCACAAGGGAAAACTCCAAATGAAACCGCAGGTCTTTAATCCATGTGTGTCCCTCCTTAGCAGGCAGGAGGGCGGGCCCTTACCTTCCCCTGTAGCTGACAGGCTTTGTTTAGATGCCAAATAAATGGAGATGTGTTCTTGGAAAATGCTGGGTAGCTGGGGCATACCAAAGGGAGTTTGGGATGGTTTCTGTGGTTTGTAAGTTCTTCGGGCCAAACTCCCTTCCTGTTGCTTTTGGCAACTACAGTCCAGATTTGGGAACGATGTGAACAGCAAGGCTGCCCTCATTTCCACCTGGCTGGATTTCCACCTGGCCGGATTACTGTTTTACACTAACAAGACCAGTCCAGTCCTCTAAAGAACACCTTTGCATTTTTTATTTCTGTTTTTATTTTGAAGCATGCTGCTAACAGAACAATTGGACCATGGAAGGTACCAGTTCACTTTACCCTCAGTTTAGGCACAAACAGAGCTAGTGCCATCTTCTGTGAAAAGGAGTTCCTGTGAGCTGCCCACCCACCACTGTTCCTTTAGTCCTGGAAGGGATGGGATCCATTTGGTATTGTAATTAGCTTCTACTCAAGGCTGACAGTACTAAAAATTTCAAAGTAGTGGCTGATGGTCATGAATTTAGTCATGCCCAGTGTTCCCACCATGTTTCCACCAGTGTCCCCACCATGTTCCCACCAGTGTTCCTACCAGTGTTCCCACAGTGTTCCCACCAGTGTTCTCACCATGTTCTCACCATGTTCCCACCAGTGTTCCCACAGTGTTCCACCATGTTCCTACCATGTTCCCACCAGTGTTCCCACCATGTTCCCACCAGTGTTCCCACCATGTTCTCACCATGTTCCCACCAGTGTTCCCACAGTGTTCCACCATGTTCCTACCATGTTCCTACCAGTGTTCCCACCAGTGTTCCCACCAGTGTTCCCACCATGTTCTCACCATGTTCCCACCAGTGTTCCCACAGTGTTCCACCATGTTCCTACCATGTTCCCACCATGTTCCTACCAGTGTTCCCACCAGTGTTCCCACCAGTGTTCCCACCATGTTCTCACCATGTTCCCACCAGTGTTCCCACAGTGTTCCACCATGTTCCCACCATATTCTCCTAACAACTTTTTCATTCCCTTCCTTCTCAGTTGGTCCTGAGATGGTATGTGTGGCATGTACACACACGTGTATGTGTATTGTCAGGTGTATGTGCAAGTGCCTATCCATATGTTTGGGCATGCCTAGCATCTTTCTCTTCCTTTCTTACTTTATTCATGGAAGCAGAGTCTCTCAGTGAAACCCCAAACTCGCCTGTAAGGTAGTCTCCATGTACTCCCTGTGTCTGTCTTCCTAGGTTGGAATTACAGGTGGCATTTTTACTGGGTCCTAGGAATCTGTAGTCCTGTTTCTCATGCAGCAAGTGTCTCAACTGTTGAGCCATCTCCCTAGCCTGGCTCTGTTTCCTTTATTCCAAGAATGTGCATATTTGCTTATGTCTTCTACTCCTTCTGGATCTGTGCATTAGTATCTTCTCTCTCTCCTCACTATAATTTTAGCAGGATTTAAGGAAAAGAGGATATAATCATCAGTCTATCATTTTTAACTAGAATCTTAGTTTTTGTGTGTATGCTAGTGATTTTTGCTTCCAAACTCTGGACAGATGTGGACTGACTAACTCTCCTGACCACCATGCAGCATGCGAGGCATTTTTGGTAATTCTTACTGAAAAACAAGAAGATGAAATGAATTTGTTTCAAGGGTCCTTTTTTAGCTAACTGATGTATAGAACAAAATAAAGGCTATATACAAAAGTTTTACTAGATAATGAATATATGACAGGCATGATGTTAAGAAATGGCTCAGTTATGCTTTGGAGGTTGGCACAAAAGCCAAAGCTCACTTTTCTAAATTGCATTTTCAGAGATTTGACCCTTGTGTCTAACTTTGTATTCAGATCCCCAAAGAAAGTGTTCCATTAACCAAGGGTGGGACTGTGTTTATATGCAACAAGTTGGGGTACCACCTCTCCCCCTCAACCATGGCTGCATCATCTCTGAGTGGATCTCAGAAGGCAAAGAGTACCTGCCAGACTGAACAACTGGCTAAGGTGAGTGAAGAGGAGGTATGGTTGTTCAGCCATCTAACACACCCCACACTGCTATGCCATGACTGATTTAAGCTATTCCTTCTCATCAAAGGCGAGCTTTCAGCTACTAGAGACAGCCTGGAGCTCTCTGTTCCTGTTCCACTCAAAGGCAAACACACCTTCCACCAGGATGAAAGATCAAGCCAGGCTTCTTCCAGAACTCCAAACCAGCTGATTGTAAGAATTTTAAATGTGCGTTTAAAAATGCATCTGCTCTTTCCGTGTGACTTCCATGTCCTTTTTAATGCCAACAAGTGAAGAGTCTGTAGTTTGAAGTCCAACAAGGAGCTGTACTCTAGCACTAACTGCTTCCCTAGTTTTGCTGGTCCCTTGTGTATTTATAAAATGGGTGCTCTGACCCTGGTTTTGATAGGCTGCCTGCCTGGCACACTCAGTGTCGACTGCATCGATCTTCTCAGGGTAGAAAAACATGGCAATTGTACAAGAACTTGGCTTATGTATTTTGAGAAACTTAAAGTCTTGAGAAGCTTTTCTGAACTGGTATTTTGAAACTTCTAATGCCCCAATTAAAGGGCTTTACAGTTTTCTGCACTTCGCAGCTCAGCTGGTGTAATCGGGATTGGGAGGCTTCCAGGGGAGGAGGTCAAAACAAGGGCAGATTCATGCATAATGTATGTGGGTTTAATAAGCATCCTTCCACACTGCAGCTTCTTGTCATGGCTTCCCATAAAACTTTACAAGCCACAGGCATGATCACTATTATTTTTTAAAAGAGCAACAGAAGGAAATGTCCTGCCTCTCCAAATCTAAGTTGTTCCAGGACTTTATACAGATGCCTCACAACAAAAATATACTCATGGCAGTGATCTCCATCAACTTACATGAGGGCTAAGAATCCCAACAAGCATTTCCTAGTTAGAAAGTGAAGATAGTTTAATGCCTGAAGGAAAGGAGGTTAAACAATGACCACTGAACCTAGAGGCAAAGTAGGCAAGAAGACACAGCTAAACAACCAAGACTCATAGAAGCAGTTGCAGGGGGAGGTGGTGGCATATTTGCAATCAAAACCCTGAGGCAGAAAAAGCAACAGTTCAAGGTTACTCTCCTCCACTACCCAGAGAGTTTGAGGCCAGTTTGACTTCATGAATCTTTGTCTCAAAAAAAAGTTTAAAATTTTAACAAAGCAATTTCCCACCAATTTTATTCAACATCTGTTTTACAAGATGAGTTTGTATCAGGTTTGGATGGAACCTTGGGGAATGCCTAAGATCTTACCATGCTAGCACATACTGTCTACTGTTGACTCCAAACTCCCTTACTTACTGTTTCTCACTCAGAAAGACTTAGAGGGATCTTCCTCAGGGTCACATGGACTTGGGTTTAGACTTGACGCACCCCAAGAATCTAGAGTTCTTACCATAGAATATGAGGTTTGGAGTCTCCTTTTGGTAGAGAATAGCTAGCAGGAATTGGATCACTACCAGGGACAGGGAACTTAAAAGGGTCTGCTCCTTTCTTGGTCAACTCTGAAGATTAGGAAATACTCCCTTTATATAAAACTGAGTGTTAGTTGAGAAACTTACAGTTACAAATTATAGCCCCTCTTTTCAGTTTCTCTTGAAAAGTCCCCGACACTGTTTAGATATAGCCAAAAGCAGCAGTGAGGAGGCCTTAGGAAAACTGGAAAATCTTATGTGTTTGTCATGAGCACCTGTATAGAGTACTCTAGTTACATGTGTGAACAATTCTGATCCACAAGGTCTAAAACAGCTCAAACCCAGGATTGGTGAAAAGGATTCGGTTGCTCTTCAGCCACAGGATAGAACAGAATTCCTGTAAAACTAGGGTAATTCCTCAAAAGAAGGGAGGTGGAACGGTGCTGAGTAGCAGCCCACAATGTTTCAGTCACCACATATGCCTTCCCCTGGTACAACAGGAAAGAGAGGATTCTTTTCTACCACAGGAAAAATTCAGTTACCGGCTTCCCTATTCCTATGTCTGGCTGGGGCTATCCACCTGGCAAGCATTCTTTTAGGGCAAGGCCAGATATGGTACTTCACAGACCTTAACCCAGAACTAAGTGGGAATTTACTGAATAATCTTCCCTTCAAAACAGGTTGTTTACAGACGGGAGAGTTGAATCAGGAATGCTCTGTTCTGTTCTCATGGTAAGGGCACACACAGGAGTCACCACATGTCCCACACAGGTAGACAGGAACTCTCACATGCAGTGGAGGGAGACCCCAGGGCCACCCTGGCCAACTCCAGCTCTGCTCTTCCTGGTCATGTGTAGCCAGTCCAAGAAGAAAGGGCACTGTGGGGTTCCTGCTTGGCAGAAGGCTCCACTCTACCAGCCTTGTGGTTCGTTGCTGTCGGTTTTGATTCAGAGATTTAAGGGACTTGGGAGGTGGAGAAGATAAAGCCTTAGGGATTTTCAGTCATACAGCTCCCTTAAAGAAACAATTAACAGCTGACCAACTTGCTAGCAGAGCCAAACAATCTCCAAACATGTGTCCCTATGGTATATGGGACTTAGACTTTAACTTTTGCTTATTTTATTTTGTCATCTAATTTTATTTTTTTGTGGAGGTAGGACTTAAATACAGGGTCTCACACATGCTGGGCATCACTGTGCCTCTAGCCCAGAAGTTGTTCTTTAACATCCCCTCTGGATCCCAAACGACTGCTTCCATCTTTGCCCTGCCTCAAAGCAACTCAAAACACACATTAGACACGTAATTGGAGAGGTGTGTGTATTTTTGTGTGTCCTCCCAAGTCCCAGTCTTACGTCTTGCTGTTCTTCTGACTTCTGGCCTCACTCTTACTGTTTGAAATAGAGAATTTAGACCAGCAGTCCTGCTTGTGGATGACTAAGACTCTCAGCTACCTTGAACTTCTGGGCATGTGTCAGAGGGATTTGGGGGAAGACTGGTTTCCCGCCCATCACTTGCCTTTTCCTTGTGTGAGGTGACTGGTCAGCTGGGCCATGTCCCCACCACACCCAGGAGCAGGAAGAAGAAAAGAGATACTGTCTCGTGGAAATTCCAAGGGGCCTTGTCACTGCCTCACTGCTGTTCACTGGAGCTCCAAAGTACACCCACTCCTTGTCACCGGTACCCTCCCGAGTCGCTTGTTCTTCCCGCTAGGAGGCAGGAACTCTTGCTTGCCTGTTCTCTCCTTTTGAACTTTTGATTTTTAAATTGGTGGATAAAGAGTTGGTTTTGTTACAGCATGCCCAAACTTATTTTGTTGCGGTTCCCCCTCCACCTTCTCTCCAGCTAAACTCCCGGAATCGGGCTTTCATCCGTGTGTCCTGTTGCCTTCAACACTCCTTACTTCCCCCACACCTGCACACACAAGTGTGTGCAAGAAAATAGATGCTTCTCTTGCTGAATCTGGGTCACCTTGTTTAAAGGAATAATTTCCAGACCAATCCAAAGTCGTCACATCTCACCTTTTACAGCCAAATGAATGGCTTTGTCATATGCAGCAAGCTGTCATTACCCGTTCGTCTGTTAATGGGCGTCTGGGTTGGACCCAGTTCATTGCCATTGTGAAGAGAGCAGTGAACATGGACGTATAAGTATCAAAGTGATGGAATGCAGAGTCCTTTGGTCACACACTACGGTGCAGCAGCTGGGTCATATGATAGTTCAGTTTTCTAAGAAAACTTCATCCTGGTTTCTACTGGGCTTTACCAATCCGCACTCCCACCAACAGCAGAAGAAGTTTTCTTCTTTCTGCGCAGTCTCTTCAGCATTTGGTGTTAGCATCTCCTGAGGATAGCCATTCTGAATAGGATAAGATAGAATACCAAAGTAGTTTCAGTTTGCCTTTCCCTCAAAGTTAAGGCTGTTGAACCTTTCTAAAAGATTGGCCATTGTCTTTCTTTTTTAAGAACTGCCTCTTCATTTCACTGACCCATTTCTTGATTGGCATTTTGGGCTTTTTTTGCATGTTTAATTTTTGAAGTTTTTGATTTATTCCAGACAATGTGGTGGAGCCTTGAAGACATGGAGAGAAAGAGGTTTCCTTTTAAAAGCCTGGAGGTTTTGAGGTGGAGAGCATTCTGAACTTTATGAGGTTTAGGACGGGCTGAAAAGTGCTGAGATGAGCCAGGACTCTCTAACAGGCACTGGAAGAGCCTGACAACTGGTATCTTTATACATTAATGTATCTTTGATACATTAAATATAACAATATATACTTTATAAAATCCGTAAAGTGTCCTGAAGTCAAGTCCTTGTTTTTGTTTTCTTTTTTTTTTTTGGGGGGGGGGTTGGTTTTCTTTTTGTTTGTTTGGTTTGGTTTAGGTTTTTGTTTTTTTTGGGGGGGGGTTGTTTGTTTGTTTGTTTGGTTGGTTGTTTTTTTTTTAGACAAGGTTCCTGCCTGTCCTGGAACTCACTCTGTAGACCAGGCTGGCCTCAAACTCAGGGATCTGCCTGCTTCTGTCTCCTAAGTGCTGGGATTAAAGGCATGCGCCATTCAGATCTTTCTGATCTAGATGACATTTCTAAACATTTTGGCTCTCTGTCAATTTTCTGCCAGTGGTAGAAGGCTATAGTTTCGATAACAAGAATAAACAAATCTTTAAAAGTTTACAAGCACATACTGTCCTAACATTCAAAGACAGAGACTAGAGGAACTGCTTACAAATTCCTGGCAAAATTCTAAAGTAAATTTAAAAAGATTCCTTGATAGTATGAGCAAAGAAAATACTGATTGCTTGAAAGTGACATAAATCTTTGAAGAAAAAAGTAATATGCAAACCCATCTCATCTTTTCCCCTCCTGCTACTGCTAGACAGGAAGAAGAGAGCACTGCTGTCTACGGTGTGTGTGAATGTCAACAGGGAGGTCAGCAAACTCCGTCCATGCAAATGAGAAGAGAATGGGCTATGTGGAGCAAAACAGAACTTTCCAAGGAAAGGCACGGAGTGTTCGTGAAGGCCAAAGTCATAGCTCAAGTCAGAATGGGACTGTACATTTCTTTTCCTGGTGAACTAGAGCAAAGAAAGATGCTTACGAGTGAAAGGCAGATATAGCCTTCCTCAAGAACAAGAAACATCTCAGTCTGAGAAAAGAAGGGAGGGAGGGAGGGAGGGAGGGAGGGAGGGAGGGAGGGAGGGAGGGAAGGAGGAAGGAAGGAAGACAAATGGAATCCTTAGGCTACAATTCCAATATAAGCAGAAATAGCTAGAATTTTGACTCCTACAGGATGAGAGAACCCCCAGACAGGCTGTGAACACAAATGGGGGCATATCAGATTAGGGCTTGAAAGGACTCATTTACAAACCCTCTTACAAGAAAGGGAGAAAGGCCATGGATATAGCTCAGTTGCTGGGTACTTGCCTGGTATCCATTGTCTGGTTACATTCCCCAGTACCCCACAAACTGGGCATGGTGGTACAAGTCTGCAATCCCAGCACTAAAGAGGTAGATACAGGCAGACGGTAAGTTCAAGCTTATCCGTGGCTATATAGGGAGTTTGATTCCAACTTGGAACATATGAGTTACTATCTCAAAGGAGTAGTAGAGGGAGGTAGGGAGGCAGCGAGGAAAAGAAAGAGAGAGAGAGATGCTTAGACTTTAGTAAACTCTATTAAAGGCAAATAGAAGCCTCTGCTTGAGGTGGGGTTTTCTTTCATATTCTCTCTATAACATATTTATGTAATTATGAAGGACTCTACCTCCATTTTAGGCTTAAAATCCATCTTGTAGCAAAGAAAAACCAGGCTTGTTCCTGTTTATGATTAAACATCTGTTTCTCAAGGATTGGGCTATGCCCCACCTATAACTTTAATTATAAATGGCTCTGTACTGCCTGTTCCAGGAAACAGCAATCATGTCTTTGTTTGAAAAAGTTGTAATGGCCATCTTGCAACCCTGCCTTTGTTTCAATAGGTTGTATGTCCACCTTGTTATGACAACTTTTGCAACTATGTTTTTGTTTCAGGAGGTTGTTAGGACTAACTTGTTATGCTTATGTTCTGCTCCTGTAACCCCACCTACTTTGCCTGCCAAATCTCCCATTTTGAAACCCCCCTACCCTGAGCTATAAAGGCCTTGTCTTCTTCAAGTCCAATGCTGATCTCTTAAACCCCACTTTTAGAGGGGACACAGCTGTGTACACAAATAAAAAGGCTTGCTTTAATTCATTTGGCCATGATGATTTGGGTTGGTGATCTTTCTCATCTCACCTTTGGGATTAATAGTAACGTGTATTTCATCTGCATGTCTACAAATACACCTACATATGTAGCCTGTGTGCATATGCATGTAGCCTCCAAAGCAATATTAAAAGTAAATAATATTAGTGTAGAATTGAAAGCAGAAGCCAGTTGTGGTGTATGCAGTTTGTCACACCTAGTCTCCTTGGCATTGACCCACATGACTTCTCATATTACAGCTTATGCTGTGGCCAGCAGAAATTTGTGTCATGCTTGCTTATTTCAGTATGCTTTCTCACTTTGTGCCATTCTGGGTAATTCTCACTAACTGTGGCCATGCTGCATTCCAAGGTAACTACTTTTCAATCACTTGGTGTCTGAGTTTTGCTGAATTTCAGGAAGGAACCTGGGCTGTTTGTTCTTTTGCACTGGGGTGCTTCAATGATTTGACCTGGCAGACTAAGACTCTCATCTCCTCTCCAAACCAAAGTTCAGCAGAAACCTGCCTGGTTTCTGTGGTAAACAGATTTCTGTGGCAAGCTGGGAACTTTATAACAACGTGACATGCAAGGAAAATCTGATTCCACACACACAGCCCACAGACAATCCAGCACATTGTTCAAATGAACACTAACTGGTGCTGTGATCACTTAATGGAGAGCCTGGTTTGAACGCTTGCATGTGTGTTTCCTGTCAGTATACAGCTTGCAGTTTCTTGCGGTGGAAGGTAACTGTCTGCTGAGTGCCAATGTGTGGCAAAGAGTAAACAGTACTGCTATGTGGCCTTGGAAACTGGCCAGGCGAAGTTGAATACACCCAGATTTCGCTTTCCCAAGCCAAAAGAAGGATCTTTGGCTTCTATCTGTGACCCTTGTTTCCAGAGGAGGTGGTAGGAAGAGATGAACAGCCACCAGGAAAAGTGTCCTGTGTATGTACAGACACATTTTCTTATGTTAATATCAATTCAACAGACATAACATTTATATACACTGATGTGTGCATTATATTCATAACTCTATTCTCCCATCCTATCCAGCTTCAGCATCCCTAGCATCTCCCTCAGTAACTCTTCTGAAATATAGGCCAGCTCTGAGAAGTCTGTTGGAATAAATATTTCTAGAGGAAAATTCTTTTGTCTCTTACATTTCTTAATTTAATTTTTGAGAATTTCGTAAGAGTATTGTATTTACATAATTTCCACCCTTTTCTGCCCCCCATATAACTCCTCTCATGTTTTCCTAGTTCCTTCTTAAATTCATGAGTTTTTCTGTTTTAATTATTATCATTTTACACACACACACACACACACACACACACACACACACACACACTCATGTATGCACATGTATATGTAAATACAATCTGCTGAGTCCACTTAGTGTTGGCCATATGTTTATGTGTTTAGGGCTGACCGCTCAGATTGGATAAGCTATCAGGGTCCCATCCTTAGAGAAGACTGAACCTCCCTTGCTCAGCAGCCATTGATTTCCAGTAGCATCTAGGGTTGGAGGCTGGTGAGATTTCCCCCATCCTCATGGATGTACCAGCTGGGTCGTCATTGTCCTGGTCTTACTTAGACAACCATTTAGTTGAGATTTTATAGGTACAGCTTCCTTGTCATAGACCAGCAGTTCTCAACCTGTGGGTCATAACCCCTTTGGGTTTTGGGTTTTTTTTTGTGTGTGTGGGGGGGGTACTTGTAACAGAGGCCTTCAACATCCCTCATTCTCAGTTATGAGTCTGCAGTCATCAACACCATTGCAAAGACACATCCAAGCCCATAGCAGCTGGCAGCAGCATGGATCATGGATTTCCACATGACTTTGGTTGGCAGCATGGATCATGGACATCAACATGGCCTCCAGTGGCAACACAGATCATGGACATCAACATGGCCCAAGGTGGCAGCATGGACCACAGACACCAGCCAGGCCTCCTACAGCAGCGCAGACCATGGAAGTCTTTCAAGGAGACTTAGTCTAGAAAATAAACCGTTCTTTATCTCAGCTGTCTTGTTGTTGTTCACTCAGAGTGATCATGTGTCTGGAGGCAGGACCAGCGAGATCTCCAGGCTGCTATACAGTGCCCTGCTCTCTGCTCCAGACACCCTGCTGGCAGCTTTGGCATGACCATCATGCTTCTGGCTCTCCTCACAGTAGGGTGAGCAGCACAAGCCAAGGCAGCAGCAGCTGGTGGGCCCAAGGACCTGACCCACTCATGAGCAACATGTTCCTGTGCCTACTGCAGGGCTCCCTCCCGCTGCTGAGAGCCGCCAGTTCCACTCTCTCCACTGTGTCTACTGCAGGGCTCCCCCCCACTGCTGAGAGCAGCCAGTTCCACTTCTCTCCACTGTGCCTACTGCAGGGCTCCCTCCCGCTGCTGAGAGCCGCCAGTTCCACTCTCTCCACTGTGTCTACTGCAGGGCTCCCCCCCACTGCTGAGAGCCGCCAGTTCCACTCTCTCCACTGTGTCTACTGCAGGGCTCCCCCCCACTGCTGAGAGTCGCCAGTTCCACTCTCTCCACTGTGCATGCCACCTGCTCTGCCACTTTTTTTTTTCTAATTCCATGAAACCATTTTCAAAGCATTTTCCCATAAGACCTGCCATGTTTTAGTTGTTCTGGAGGTATTGTGTGCTCCGCAGACCCACCCCTCACTGCCGCATCTCCCTTAGAAGCTTCTGTGGGTCTCCCAGACTTCTCAGAGTACCCTGAGGCCATGAAGGTGCTGTCAGATGTCACCATCTTCTCTTGGTCTTGGAAAACTATCTCCTAGTCCTCCCATAAGACACACACACACACACACACACACACACACACACACACACACACACAGAGTTTTCAGCAAATGGATATGATGATCAATAGTAATTGTCAACTTGTCTGGACCTGAGAGGGCCCCTAGGCATGTCTGTGGGGAATTATCTTGATTGACCGAAGTAGGAAGACCCAGCTTGGTTGTGGGCTAGGCTATTTCCTGAGGTGATCTTGGACTGTATAAAATGGAGAAAGAGATAAGCATGTTTCTCGACTCTGCGTTTATCCCTCAGACTCCTGCCACTGTGACTTGGCCACCCTGAGAGGCTGCAGTCTGTGAGCCACAGCAGAACAGGAAAGGAAACCACAAAGTGGACAAGAGGAGTCCTAGGCAAAGCAATGGTGTCTGGCGAGACGATGGCGAGGAGCCCAGCACGGAGTTTGTCTCCAGCTCTTTCTCTTCATCCCTTAGCTGGTGGAATCCATGCCTTAAGTTTGGTATTCTAATAATTTACTTTACTTAATCAAGAAAATTAATTCAAGTCTTTTTTTGTTTTTGTTTTTGTTTGTTTGTTTGTTTGTTTTCAAGACAGGGTTTCTCTGGTAGTTTTGGTGCCTGTCCTAGATCTTGCTCTGTAGACCAGGCTGGCCTTGAACTCACAGAGATCCACCTGGCTCTGCCTCCCAAGTGCTGGGATTAAAGGTGTGAGCCACCACTGCCTGGCTGAGTTCAAGTCTTAATACTGTTATTGTGGTCAAAAAACACTAGCTAGTTAGTGCAGGCTTTAAAGTCTCCAGGTATGATTAGATTGTTCTGGAGGACAACATTAAGACTTATAAAGATGATGATTTGCCAGTTTGCCACACCTACACAATGGTTTTTGCTGTGGATGATTGGTTGGTAAATAAAACACTGATTGGCTAGTAGCCAGGTAGGAAGCATAGGTGGGACTAACAAAAAGGAGAATTGAGACAACAGGAAGGCAGGAGGAGACACAGCGAGCAGCCACCAGGACAAGGAAGATGTAAGGCACCAGTAAGCCACAAGCCATGTGGCAAAGTATAGATTAATAGAAATGGGCTGAATATAAGTGTAAGAGCTAGACAATGGTAACCGGCCTGAGCTGATGGCCAAGCAGTTTAAATAATATGAGCATCTGTGTGTTTATTTTATAAGTGGGCTGTCGGACTAACAGGGCTTGGTGGGGGCTGGAAAGAAGGTCTCCAGCTATAGGTTTTCTCCTGAGCTGTGATGCTCCCAGCCTGTATGTGCCTCAAACAGAATGCTCTCTCTGGAGATCATGTCTACTTGTACCTGGGTATCTCAGTCACCCATTTTTATGTGTTCTTAGATTGCATGTAACCTAAGGAAATTCTCTACTGTGGCCTTCTTAACTCAAAGGTAAGAACTAAACAGCTGAAAATATCCACCTGAGAAAATAAAAAGTTTATCAATACCTCCTCAGTATTACTGTAGTGATACAGAGCCTTGGGACAGGCAGACCCCACACAAACAGCATCAGAATCCCACACAAGGGTGGGGATGACTTATTAGATCATCCCCAATGGTTAGTATACTCCTTTCTCAAAATGAAGATGTATTTCCTTTTATAGTTTACAATTACACACACACACACACACACACAGAGAGAGAGAGAGAGAACTAGATAGAATAAGAAATGGATGTCAAACGCACTCAGAACTGAGGGTTCTTGCCAGGGTCAGCTAAACAGCGATTTTATAACTATGTGTTGTACTTGCAACAAACTATTACCACAAGTAAAGACCTGAGGTTTATAAATTGTTTATTTTGTAAGAGTAACAGACTGATAGAAATCTCATATGTTATTTTTATTAACCTTCATCTTTCTGTGCTCTATTTCTGAGGGGAGAAGAGAAAAACCTGACATCTTGATTAAAACAAAGTTGGAGTACAGCCTAGGCATGTCTAAGATGGAGCCACAAGGTCATGTGTACCTGCATTATCATGTCCACTAAAGGAAAAGACAAGAAATTCTGAGCAACATCACAGAGTGGCTGACTATCATGTAGAATACTATGTGTGTGCTATTGACAACTTGAAATCAGCCTAAACACATAACACTATTTGCTGACACACTTCTGTACATAGATGCCACTCAAGGGATATTCAAAACCTATGTCCTCAGACACTGATGGCATAGGGGGAAAGTTGTTGTGTTAAAAAATGCGCGTTTGTCGTCTCAATGAGAGAATTAAAGATGGAAAAACTAACAATATCGGTGTCAGCAGAGTGGGGGTGGTAGAAAACACTCATTCGGATCGTTCTGATCCATCGGGTTTTCTGTACACTCCGTGTGCTCCTGGTGAGTGCACACAGTCTGTAACTGGAGGCTGTTGAGAATGTTTGGAAATAAGAACTAAGGTCCAAGTAAACAAGAGGAGAGTTACTGCTCACCCGTATCAATTTGAATGGACTTTAGAAGCCGCATAGTTAGAGGAAGCAACATGGAGGTGTGGGGTCTCTAAATAACTAGGCTAGAAATTTTAGTAAAAGATGTATTTGCTTGTGTGTGGGTACTTATGTGTAAAAGGCCAGCTGTGACCTGTCCAAGGGTTCTTGAGGGGAAGAGTGAGAAATGAGGAAATATTAGATAGAAAGATAGATGGAGACAGAAAGACAGACACAGGATAGCTTTGGGACAGTCCTGGGTCAATACCCAGCAGCCTCGAGTTTATTTCTAATGGGATTTTTATACACTAGCAAGGGGAGAGACAAAAGACCTCCTCCTTTCAAGATCAAAGCACAACATACAACCAAGTGTAGACCCTTCAAAACACCTGGTAACTACGCCTTTGGCCAAATCATTCTATTATGCAGTCCTGCTGGGTAAAACAAGCTCAGACTTTCCAACCTTGAGTAAGGCCTCACTAGGGAGCCCCTGTGGGCCCCCACACTTATGAGTGTACATACACAGCAGGGTAGAAGAAGGTTCCAGTGTCCTCTTCTATCTTGGCTCATCCTTTGAGTGAGTGCCTCGCTCTGAATTTGGGGACTCCCATTTTCTCAGTCTGGAAGCCAACAATCTCTAATTGTCCCCATGTCATCACCTACATTGGAGTTGAGGTCACAGGAGTGCTCTTAACCACGGTGCTGTCTCTCCAAATGTCCATAAATTCATATTTTAGTTTTTTACATTTTTCCTGTTTTAGTCATGGCAGTCATTTAAGAATAGGTAGATCATCTTTTTCTCAGAAATGAAATTGATTTTAACCTTTCTAAAACTTACCTTTTAATTTTTTCCCCTGCCTTTTGATTCTGCCCTGTGTTTTCATCTTTCTCCAGAAAACTCAAAGCAGTGACTTGATGCCTGTTGGAATCAAGGCTCTTGGAGAAAGTGAAGATCATTGAAAATGTCTCAGGTAAGCCTCACATAGTGCTGAGAATTGATGGTACTGAACCCACAGCTAAAAGGCCTTCCTCAGTTTCTCATTCCTCTCTGCCCTCTTTGTATGCCTCATCAAAAATACAGGAGAAGGCTCTAGTGAGAGGTCCCTTGGTAAGGAGAGTGCTAATTTCAGTAATAAGTTTGTGGATTTGAGGAATGGCCACACTGACCTGGCCCAACTCGGGGAGTCATCATGGACAACCATCTCTTACCCTCAGTGGTTTGTCTCATATGGCTGTCACAGCATCTGACACATTCATCCAAAACTGGTGTTTGGACTCTGCGCAGGGTATTATTAACCTCCTATGTTTGCTTTGCACTTTTCTCCTGAAACTTGAATGTCCTCACAAGTCCAATAGGAATTCTAACAGATCTACTGAGACTGAGAAAGGATTTTCAACCTTTAACATCAACAGAAACAACACTGGTGCTTGTCCCCATGAATTAAAAATTTGGTAATTCTAAGAAAAATTCTTACTTCTGTGAGGATTGGATGAGATCATTTATTAGACACTTAAACTCACTATAATAGGTGGCTGATCTGTGTATGTTAGCTGACTCTAAATTTCATGTCTCCAAGACAATTTATGGAAGGAAACAATAGGGGATGCTGAGGATGTGTGACTCAGGAAACTGTATCTAGTCACTCTAACACTTACCAAATCCATGAACTGAGCATCTCTAAGTAGTAGGTGTTTAACCATAAGACAGTAACAGTTGCCACTAAGTCCATTGTGAGAGGTAAATATATTTAAAAGCAAGTTCCTGATAAATCCCTCAAATTGACAATGAAGGCTTTATTGTTGTTGATAGCATTAACAATCAGTGACAGGCAGAATGGAAAGCTACAGTTTTGAAGGCTCTCTACATGGGGATAAAGTAGGAAAGGAACCCCAAAACAGAAAAAAAAAAACTGTTTGATTTCCTCTACTCCTAAAATCAACCCAGAGTGAACATGGGGTGTTAGCTTTCCCTCATCTCAGAAATGCAGTGTAATGGAAACAGTGACCAGGCTCAATCTAAATGAAGATATCTACAGGAATAACACTTTGAGAGACACAGGATTTGTTTTGGCAAAGGAAGAGATTTCTGATTGTTTTGGTTTTCTCCGCTTGGAGCCAGGCAGCATCTGGCTTTGAGAACTCTGGGCATGGTCACCATATGTCCTACATTCTTTCTAGAGCAATCTCAATTTAAAATTTTGAGTCATGTCACCTCCAAAGAACTCTCATATTTGTGAGACCATGGATCCTTACTAGCAATTCAGAAAACAAGGTCAGTGTGACTACAGATATCAGGACCTGACAGGGTCTAGAGCAGTGGTTCTCAACCTTCCCAATGCTGTGACTTTTTAATACAGTTCCTCATGTTGTGCTGACCCTCAACCATAAAATTATTTTACTGCTACTTCAGAACTATAGTTTTGCTGCTGTTATGAATTGTAATGTAAAATCCGTGTTTGCCGGTGGTCTTGTGTAAACCTGTGAAAGGGTCATTAGATACTCCAAAGGGGTTGTAACCCCGGTCCAGACAGAGCACTCAGGAAAATGGGGTAGGTCATGAGCTCAAGAAAAACACGGCTGTATGGTGATACTTTATTTGTGCTGAAATGTGATTTTATTTGTATGTTAATAAATAAAGTTGCCTGGGGGTCAGAGCTAATAGCAAGCCATAGCAGAAGCTGGGTGGTGGTGGTGCACACCTTTAATCCCAGCACTTGGGAGGCAGAGCTAGGCGGATCTCTGTGTATTCAAGGATACAGCCAGCATGGCGACACACGCCTTTACTCTCAATACCAACCATAGAAGACCTGGAGGTCTGTACAGACAGGCAGTGCTGAAGAGGTCATGTGGTTGGGTTTACAACCAATGAGAAGGCAAAACAGAAAGTCAATAAAAAGGACAGACACACAGGAAGTAAGCCTCTTGCTAAGGAGAAGGACAGCAGTGGCAATGAAGGGTAAGGTTTTTAGCTCTTAGCTATAGCTCTGACCTCTTTGGCTATTAACTCTGTGTTTCTTATTTAGTAAGACTGTTCATCTACAAGACTGTTTCCCCCTTTTCTCCTCACATTCAATGCCAAGCTCTGGTTTGGTGCTTCACTCTAAATTTTAGAGTCTAAAGTGAGAAGGTGATGGGTTTCCAGGGCAACGGTGACAAGTCCAAAGTTTTCCAAGAGTCATCCAGTGTTCAGGAGATGCCATGTAGTCTGTTACCTTCCAAATGAGAGAGTAAATGCGGCCAGGGAGATGACTGAGCTGGTAAGGGCTTGCTGTGCAAGCATGAGAACCTGATTTGATCTCCAGAACCCACATTTTAAACAGCCAGTTGTGGTGGCTTGTTCCAGCAATTCTGGTACTGGAGAGGTAGAAACAGGAGGCTCCCGGAGCTTGGTGGTTTGAGTGTGTGAGCAACCATCTCAGAGAGAGAAAAGTTGCTTGCCACTGGCTTCTGCCTCCACACAGAGGCACACACAAGCACATATACATACATAGAAAGAGAAAAGGGAGGAGGGGTTCATAAAATAACTAATAGGGCTCATAAAGTCACTGAAAGTTCTAGCATAAACAACATGGCTGAATGTCCGGCATTCATTAGTTCATCCAGTACTTGCGATGACCTCGGAATGGGATACTGTTATTCTTCCATGCTTTTGTGGAAATGGACTCAGAGAGACTAAGCACCTTGCTGAGAGTCACATGGTTGACTTGTGGCAGAGCTGGGACTGAAGCCAGGCTTACCCCAGGGTTTCTCAATATGTAGATTCATCATACATTCCAAGTATGTATTTTTCAGACAAGAAGATTGAGGGTCAACACCTGCAATTTCTGGGGTGACTGTGGAGCTCTGGGAGTATCAGGCAGGCTACCACTCCAGAAGAACAATTCTCTGAAGGAGTTGTTTTACAAATTGGAAAAAAATCTTGAGACCAGAAATCCACTCCATGAAAGCAAATGAATCTGGTTGGGATTATTTGAGACCTGTGAGTCCAGGAGTGCTGTGGGTTTGGCTACACATCATGTTCTATTTTTCAAAGGTTCTAGGAGAGGCAAAACTCAAAACATGTTTCTGCATAGTAATTACCCACTTTAGTCTCAAATCCATGTGTATTTCTAGAGGAGCTGACTACCCTGGACCTGTTTCTTATTTTGGAGGATGCCCCTCCTATGAATGTGTGCAGACAGGGCAGGCCACAGCACACCATGGCAGCTGAAGGGCTTGGCTTAGCCTGCTGGGAGCACAGAAGCAAACCAGCACAGAGGAAGTGAGTGGCCCTGCCCCGGCCTCTATACAGTGGGTAGGAGCAGGAAACAGAGGGTAACAAATGGGTACCTGCTGTGCAAGCCTTTGTTCTTGATGCCAGGCACCACCTCATCCTTAGGAAATAATTACACCACAGTGTGGGAGGACAGTGTTCCACAGACACACAGAGCGGGGACTCTTAAGGTCAGCTTTGAGTGGCGTCGAGCAATGTATTTCTGGTTAACAAATTGTCAAAAACTTAGTGTCTTAATACCACAGCCATTTCTTTATTTTCCATTTGTTTCTTGGCCAATAGTCTGGACAACAGCCAGCTAGAGAATTCTTTATCTTCAACTCTGGGGGCTAATTTATCTGTAAGATATATGTCAGCTTCACTATCTCTTCCCTTGGCTTCCTGGGGATCACCAGGTTTTGTTAGTCAAAGCAGATGTAAATATTTCCAGGTCCAAGAAGAGAAGACAGATGTATGCCTCATTTCTTGATAGGGTGATAACTAACCTGTGGCTATGTTTTAAAACTTCCACAGCCATCTCTAGGACCATCAATTCTTTAATATACTATATACACCAAATTCCTTTCTAAAGGCCTTCACCTATTATAGTTTAGGCTCAGGGTCTAGGATCTCACCACCAAAATTGATCCAGGAGTCATTAAGTCTTGTCAGGTCCACTTCCTTGGATATGGCTGCTCTAATCCTGGATGCCTGTAAATTGAAAGTATTTTTTTCTATCTGTGTTCCTCCGAATGTGCAAAAGACACAGTGGGATGGAGAGGAAAGGCATACATGCAGGCAAGCTTGAGAAGGCACATGTTCACCAGCTAAAAGCACTTCAGTTCAGTCAGGATCATGTATCTACTTTAACTAGTGTTTAATCATGCACCGTGATGACTCACTGGTCCATTCTCCAGGCTCTTGGTTGCCCCTCTGAATCATTCCAGCCTATGTCTGCAGCCAAACACATCTCTCACTGTGCTTTCTGCTCATGGGAGTTCAGAGATCCTGCCTTGCCTCCCTGCACTGTTTCTGGATCTTTTCATTCACACTGAGAGAATTCCCTTGAAAGCCTTTTGGGTTTCCATTCAGTTTCCTTCGTTCTGCTTTAACAAAGCATCTGAGGGCAGACAATTAACAAACAAAAGGAATCTCTTCTTGGTGAGTCTAAGATTCCAGTGCTGGCAGGATCCAGGTCAGGCAAAGGCTGAGCTCTCTCAGAATGGTGTGTTGCTGCTACACACACACACACACACACACACACACACACACACACATACACACACATACATACATACACACACATACATACACACACATACACACACATACACATACACACACACACATACACATACACACACATACATACATACACACACATACATACACACACACACACACACACACACACACACACACACACACACACACACACACACACACACACACACATGAAAGCAAAGAGGAACAAACCTATCCCATCAAGCTCATTGATAAGAGCTCTAGTCTTGTCTATGATGGCCATTTCCCACCCACATGACTTGGTCCCTTCTGAAGGTCCTGCCACTTAATGCTGCCGTACCAAGCATTAGGAGTAAACAAAGCAATTTTAGGGCACCATATTCTGATGAGAGTATAGTTTCTTTGTTATGTTTTTAATATTTGGGGGGACATGCTACAGGACAAGTGTAGAGATCAGAAAACAACTTGTAGGCACTGGTTACTTCCTTCCACCATGTGGGCCAGGGACTTGGCAGCAAGCACTCTCGCCTGCTGAGCCATCTTGCTGGCCCCATATTAGTTTTTTTGTGTGATGGTTTATAGAATTATTTCAGCAAAGATCCATAGTTACTCATACTTTAAGATTAGCTATTTGCAATCCTGGACTTTGGGACCATTCTGAGGCAATGCTTCTGGGACTCTTAGAAATATAACAGCGACCTGTGAGTCCTATCAGCTATGCCCATAAGATTCTTAGAGAGCTCTTTACTCAGCAAAGAGGCTTTAGAAGTCAAAAGAAGTCACATCCAAGAGCATGTAGGATCCCAGACTGCCCCCTCACTTGACATTTCTGCCATTATGAAGACTACTAGAAGGCTGAGCTGAGGTCACTATTGATCCAGGTGCTGACACATAGACTTGGTATCACGAAAGGCTCAAAGCAGCTAGGCTTCTTATTTGGAAGCTCAAGGCTGCAAGAGAAGAAATTCCAGCAAGAAAAGTAGAAGATGCATGTCCTTTTATGGCTTGACCCCAAGTCATTTGATGTCATGTCCAGTGCTTTCTTTTGTGTCACAAACCTACTCAGATTTAAGGAAACACCTCTCCACAGGAATGTCAAAGAATTTGAGGACATATTTACCTCAGACCAAGCTTCCACAGGAAAATCCTTCCACAGAAAGGGACATTTAGCTTGAAGCTTAAAAAGATCAGGTAAAACTGTGGGGTGCGTGTGAAAGACTGCTTAGGACAAAGATGACAGCAGAGGTAAGCATGAAGCCCACAGGGACACAACAAACTTCCTGGGACTGAGCTGCAGAGTGCAGTCAAGGGCCAAGAGTCAACCCCGTGGAAGAGGTTTTTAGAACCACTCTCAGGTAAATAGGATGCAGAGTCAATTCTAGATGCACACTTCCCAGAACCCTCTGGGACTATCCTTCAAGACTGCTCCTCACCATGATTGAAGGGCAGTTTACCAGAGTCCAGAGAAAATGTCCATTTGGAGACAATGTCTTTTTGTAGGCTAGGCCTTGGATCTGGAGCCAAGCTGCCTGTGAACCTCAGAAACTGTGCACACCCAAGAGCTGATCAACAGGTGACTGTGTTGGGGAGAGTATATGGAGGCTGGGCATGAGGACTGAAGTGTCCCCATGTGATGGAGAATGCAGCTTCCTGTGGTGTGATGTGAAGAAAAAAGAGATTGCATAAGAACTCCAGGGGTCTGAGCACCAGACCCATCTGGACTGGGATTCTGAGGAGTCTAGGAACCTGAGCCAGGTCCTTGCAATTACGTTTGTCAAGGCTTCAGGCAGGGAAGAGCTGAGGGAGCGTTGGAGAGGTTGATTTATAATGTGACAAGTGATATTCAGGCTCCCTTTATACTAATAGTATAAACTATTATCCTTGGAAGTTTACAGTACAAGCTGATGTGTTCATGCTATATCCTTGGGGCAATATGCAGCTATTATAGGATTTTAGTCTGACAAGTGATATTTATTTACTGGTATCTCACAAGAACCTGCAAGGGTGCCTGGGATACTATAGACCCACAATACACATATTTGAGTGAGTTACTGACATTTCAGTTCTGAGAAGGTTGCTCTGTGGTAGTGAGAATACTCCCAAAGACAGTGGACTGAGAATTTGGGGACATGAGTTAGATTTACTCTTAAATCTGGAATGTTCCCTCAGAGGCTCCTGTGTTGAAAGCTTGACCCTTAGTTAGTGATGCTGTAGGGAGATGGTAGGATGTCCAGGAGGTGGGCTCTCACTGAAGGAAGTAGGTCAATGGGCCATGTGCCCATCCCAGGACAATAGGCTGAACCTGAGAACCAAAGTAAAGCTACCCTCTTTGTAGTCTGCCATAGTGGCAGAGAGTGGTGTGAAAGACTCTAGAAGTGATACGAGGTGCTGAATAATGTCCTGATTTACAGGTATTGTGCTGGGGACAACAGCAAAGAAACGAGACACAGAGGTCTGAAGCTGTGTCTGAAATACCGCTACAGTATTTACAGTGCTATAGTGTGGGTCCATCTCCCACACCATCTATGGCATCACTGACAGCAAGCTGTAACTTCCTCATCTTGCTGAGGGAAATGTCCGGGGAGACATATGAACACTCCCAAACAGAAGTACACTGAATTAATTATGCACGAAAGGATTAGAATGGAATTCTTGTGAACAAGATGCCTTTGTTCAGTTGAGGAAGCTGTCCTGGACAGTTGGCACAGACTGAAATCTGAGGGTCTGACCCCACCTATGCAGTGCCCCTTCAGCTACTGGCTTTCTTTCTCTTGACTGAACAGCCAGTTCTGCTTTTCCATCTCATGTTCTCCTCACCCCTACATCTGTCGTTCTCTCTGCTCTTCCTCCAGCTCTCTGCTTTGATTGGCATTATCAGAACTCAGATTAAAGCTCACTTTCCCAGACCAGATATCCCCTGACTATTCAGTGTAAAGCAGTCAGAGTGGCTCACACCCCATCATGGCCATTTCACTTCCTTCTGAGTTATCATGATACCTGAAAACAGCTAGCTGTGTGTGTGTGTGTGTGTGTGTGTGTGTGTGTGTGTGTGTACATGTGTGCATGTGCAATGGATTGAAGTGAAGGGAAGAGTGACTTCAGATAAGAAAGGTAACTCAGAGATCAGAAAACACATGAACATGTGCCTCCATTTCGGAAGCCATTGGGTTTATTGCTGCCCACTACTTTGAAGTTCAATGTCTGGGCTTGAACTGCATGGGTCTTAAAGGAAAAACCTCAAACAAGTCTGGCTTTGGGGCTGTGAGGCCGTGGGCAAGTCATCCAGCTCTCATGGGGATTTCCTCCTTTTGAATTCTGCTCCCTGAGGTCAGTATAATTTGTTAGCTGTCCTTGAGTTGAAGGGATTGCAGACAGAGGCACACTGAGCACCTTCTCTGTAAATTGTGCTCAGTGCTATTTGGGCATCTAGAAATACTGTAAGGTCTAGACACAGAACTAAGAAGAGAAGCAATATGGATTAATGGAGATGTATCTGATTAGGGGTCCAAGAAAGAAAATGTGCAAGCAAAGCTAGACAGGAGGATTGTAGACTAATCTCTCTGTTATAGTCTTTTATGATGTGCTCAAACAATGGTTTTCCTGGTTAAAGTATCACAGAGAATGATACATTTTCCCCAACTGGACATTCTTTTTGTCCTAACTCCTCTGTAACACTTTATGCCTGGCTAGTGGGAAGGGAACTCACTCATCATCATGATTAATATTAACAGCGACTTCCTGAGAATAGCTTCTCTGAGCAGCTTCCTGCCCATGCCTGGGTCCTGCACTTATTAATCCATTCTTTACTTGCATTCTCCTCGTTGTGTCCCTTACATAGTAATTAGACACTTATTCATTACCTGAGATTCACACTAACACTAGGTTCTTTGAAAACTGGCATTGTGACATTTGTATCAGATATGTGACTTGATGCATGGCACAAACTGAGGACAGAAGATTATAGGCAGAGTTTTTTTGTGCCCTGGTAGTCACTCTCAATAACTGTAAGAGATGTAATATTAATTATAAATGCTTGGCTGATAGCTTAGGTTTGCGTCCAGCCAACTCTTACAACTTAAATTAACCATTTCTATTAATCTATGTGCTGCCCTGAGACTTGATTACCTCATCTACAAGCTTCCCATGTTGTTTCTTCCATATCTGGCTCAAGACTCAGACTCCACCCTTCCTCTTTCCAGCATTCTCTCTGCCCCCAAAATCCTGTCTAGCTATTGGCCAATCTACTATTTATTAACAATGAGAGCAACACATTCTCACAGTGTACAGAAGGATTATTCCACAGCAAGAGGTGATAGATAAATAGATGATAAATGACAGACAGATGATTGACATATGATAAAATATAGATCAGTGTTTCTCAACCTATGGGTTAAGGCCCCTTTGGGGTTGAATGACCCTTTCACAAGGGTCACATATCAGATAGCCTGTATATCATCAGATATTTATATTACAATATATAACAATATCAAAATTACAGTTATGAAGTAGTAACAAAAATAATTTTATGGTTGGGGGTCACCACAACATGAGGAACTGTATTAAAAGGTCACAACATTAGAAAAGTTGAGAACCATAGATATAGATGATAAGTAGATAATAGGTAAATTGGTAGATGGTAGATAGATAGACTGTAGATTATGATCAACAATAAATAATAGCTGATAGATGATAAAAGATAGATGACAGATTGATAGAAGGTAGATAGATGATTTCTATTTGAAAAGTCATCTGAAATGACAGAACTGGAAACAGATTGTCAACAGAAACGGCTTTGTCCTCCACTCAGGGAAGCAGATGAGGAGAGCTTTTTCTCACACTGGCAGCTAGGGCCATTTGTGGCAGGATCACAAGCTCTCCTTGAACCCTCAGAGTCTAGCTCTTGCTTCTTGAGCCCCAAATAAGAGAAAGAAAAGATGTTTTGAAGTAACCCCAAAGAAAAGTCTGTTTGTTCTCAAGACACTGAGCATGTTGTTCATTGCAGGGAGTTCATCCCTGCATTTTCTTGGAGCCTGTGAGGGTCATAATGGCAGCTGCATTACAAGCTAGTGGTTCAACTCACAGCCACTCAGCTGCCCCAGGGCACTGTTAACTTGGGTAGTTGCTTTTCTTTTCCTTTCTGAGTTAAATAGACTGAAAAGAGAGGACTGTTATAAGCCAAGAAAAAAAAAAAGAAGAAGAAGAAGAAGAAAGAAACAGGGAAAAGGGTAGTAGGCTGGATGGAAATGAAATGAAGCTGATGAGATCAATCACTCTTTAGAATAGGATTTATTAGAGGGGAGCCTAGAAACCATGGGATTGAGAGGTGGGGGAGCCTAGAAACCATGGGGATGAGAGGTGGGAGGAGCCTAGAAACCATAGGGGTGAGAGGTGTGTGGGGGGGTAAACTATGGAGGTAAGAGGTGGGGGGAGGTAAACTATGAGGGTGAGAGGTAGGGGGAAGCAAACCATTGGGGTGAGAGGCACACAAGACAGAACTCTGAAGCGGGACAGCAATTTGGTGGAACGGCGCACCAAATCAGAGACAATGTGGAGGAGCCTTGAAGACATGGAGAGAAAGAGGTTTCCTTTTAAAAGCCTGGAGGTTTTGAGGTGGAGAGCATTCTGAACTTTATGAGAATGTTAAAAGACAGTTTAAGGTAAATAGTAAAGAGAGATAGCCTTTGTGTACAAAATCATAGGGAGACCTAAGGAAGCAGAGAGAGCAAGCCTTCAGAGGAATCCATGTTTTCTCTGTCCTAAGGAGCAGAGAGAGCAAGCCTTCAGAGGAATCCATGTTTTCTCTGTCCTAAGGGAGCAGAGAGAGCAAGCCCTCAGAGGAATCCATGTTTTCTCTGTCCCTCCAAGGAGGGGCAGGAAGCTCCGCACCATTTAGTCTGGGTTAGTCAACTCAACTCCTGACATGCCTGAGCCAGATACTTGGTAGGGCAGTCATTTTATCTTGCAGCTGGAAGCGGGAGGGGCAGGGTTTGCTCGTGAAGGACATCACAGCCTTCACAGAGGGGATGTAGGGGGTAGCATGGTCCTATTACTTAGACAAATATATCTACCAGAGGCTCTGTGACCTCAGGGATATGAAGGACATCTTGCTTCTCTGGGGCTCTCTGTGTCTCTGTCTGTCTATCTCTCTGTCTCTGTCTCTGAGTCTCTCTCCTCCCTTCTCTTGGTCACCACAGCGTTTGTGGCAAAGATGACCAGCCTGAATGCAAAGCAGGTGTCATCCTACTGGAGCTCACTTTTCAGATAGCAAGAAAATGGGGAGATAATAAAAAGAACCCCAGTGGCCAACCACTCTAGGAACTCAGGAGCCAGGAATTCTTTTATTCCTTGGTTTAATCTGATTACTTCTGAGGACAGAGTCCTGTGAGGGCCTTGAGGTGTGTCCAGTTGAGGGGACTTATCCACATAAGACCTGGCACAGCATATGACCAAATAAATGAGAGGAAAAATGCCCCTTAAAGAGTCCTGAGTGCAAAGATTAATGTCCAAGAATAAATATTACCACATGACTTACAGGATTTAATGCAAAAAATACTAAATACACGCAATAAGAATATCTCTCTCTCCATATATGTGTGTTTATGTGTACATATATATATAGCATTTGATATAATATATTTAATAAAATGTTCAACACATTATGTTAAAATGTAATGACAGATGTCAAACCAGAGAACGTGTTAGTATTTGTAAAAGAAAATAAAGGATTATTTAGTTAGGGATAAATTTTTCTACTTGATATTAAAATTATATTTTTCCAAATTTTCAGCAATAAACATGCCTAATTTGTGTAGGCAAAATTAATACTATTTAAACTAAATTGTTATTATTATTAATTATCATCATTCTTATGCTAGACTACACAGCAGCGGGGAATTATTCTTAAACAGTGTAAAAACAAAGCATGTCAAATAACCAGCCAGCATTTTCCATGGGCAGCTGAGAGACTAATAGGAACAACAGAATGCCCTTGCACCTCCGGGTGCCAGGCTCATGCTTGCCAGCGGCTTCCATGTTCAAAGCTGGTGCTGTCAGATGCTCCTTCAAGGTGCTGGAGCCTTTCTAGGGTTTGCACTTCAGCTTCCCTCTGCATCGAGACAACCAAGGCCTATGGCTCTGGAGCTGCCCACAGCACACTGAGGCGTGTGCACCTAATTCTCTTATGACGCCATTAGATCCAGGTTCCGAAGCCTTGGTCTCCAGCTACAGCGTTGTTGCCACTGACAAGCTCCAGCTTCCGTAGGGACAACATGCAGCAGTGCAGAAGCAAACAAGAATTGCCCCAAATCACAACCTGCTCAGTAGGTAAAGGCCCCTCCACCCACTTTGGCAAACTAAGTTCAATTACTAAGACCCACATGTTTGGAAAGAACTGGCTCTAAAGTTGTCCTCTGACTAGCATATGCACACACAAAAATGAAGACATGTGATGAAAATATTTTTAAAAATCATCCTAAAGGTGGTAAAAATGGTGGCATAGAAAATACAACACAGGGGTGAGGAGCAGGAACTTTTTGTGTAAAGACAGAGAGAAGGCAGCCCCAGGCAATGCAAATGGAAGAATGGAAGGCTGTAGATGGGTTTAATAAAGTATCCAGCAGTTAGAAGTCACTGAACAGTCACTCAGAATGTACTGCCCAAGAGCTCTGAAGTTGCAAGGCTTTGTCTGGAGAAAGAACACACTCAATTTCAGTTGGGGGGGGGGGGCAGAAAGGTGACTCCGCAGTTACAGAATGTACTGCTCTTCCTGAGTTTCCAGCACCTACATGGTGCCTCACTACCTGTAACTCCTGTTCCAGGGGAACCTAATGCCCTTTTCTGGCCTCCATGGTCACCATTATACATCCGGTACACAGATGCCAATGCAGGTAAAACACCCACACAAGTAAAATAAAAATGAATAAGTCTTTCTTTTAAAAGTTTAACTGCTGACATAAAAGCTTTTGCAAAGTTTACTTAAATTTTTAAAAATTGTTAGTAATGGTTAGTGGGGGTGGTCTATTACATTGGTATACTAGATTATTCATCAAAAGCTGTCTTGGAATTTCTGATGCTAAGAGAAAAAAACACAGGTCACAGTCATTAGAATGTTCTCACATCATTTAACTGTGGCGTTTTCTTCTCTGCATTCTATAGATGAAGCAGGGTCATGTGCCCAGTACAGCTTGTATCCGGGCATAGTGCACATAAGAGCATAAGCAAGATTTGCCATGGGAACCACGGTAAGGCATCCATGGGATAAAGGAGCTGTGAAGGTCGTACCCCAGGAATAATGTATAGAGGACCAAGAGTTCACAAGTTCCATCTATTTGAGGGTGCTGGGGCTGCACATGGCCACTTTCCAATGGACATTGAAAATCTAGAATCTGTTCCCAAGAACAAGATGACACCATCAGGAATAGTCAGCCATGCTGGGAAGCATTGAGTTCAGAGAGGAAGGACACAAAAAGAGACTGACTTCAAAGGTGAAGACAGAAGGTTGGTGGATGGCATCAGATCTGCTCTCTGCCAGACCCCAAGAGACATTCAACTGGGCCTCTTCAGCTCAATATAAAGATCTCAGTCTCAACACCCCAAACCCACTCTCACTATTAGGAGATGCCTTATCTAGCATAAAAGTTACAAGCCATATGTGGCCACTCAGCACTTGAAATGTAGCTCAGCTAATCTAATATATGCTATAGATATAAACTACAACCAGACTTAATAATTACATAGCCATAGATACTACTTATTGCAATATTTTGAGTATATTGTATTACCTAACATCTGCTGTTAAAATTAATTTCACTGGTTTCTTTTTGTTGTTTAATGAGTTTGCTAGACATATTAAGATCACATCTGCAGCTGGTCAGAAAGGAGCCTGCCAGTCTCAGCTAGGCTGCACGCCCCTCTCTCCTAGTCTAGATAGCAAGCTCCTCACCCAGCCCTTCACTGCAGGCTGGGAGACCCCAGACCCTGAACCCCATAGTCAGGGCCTTGCAGCAAATCAGACTATAAACCATGACAGAGGACAAACCATGCTGAATTCAGAAAGGAACTGAAAGACATCAAAAGGTGTTCATTTTAAACCACTCAGCTGAAATACAACTGAGGGGCATCTTCAAGCTAAAGCTGAACCTATGTACTTCCTAAAGCTGGTGAACAACAGCATCATACTGAGCCAGCACTAATTGCATTTGGGTTCTTGCTATTATAACCAAGTACAAAATATTTACCAAGCCTGTGTGTTTTGGCTTTTGGCATAGAGACTGCTTTCAGAGTGGAATGAGTGAAGTCAGCATTCTTTTCTACCAGGCAAGCATAAATGGGTGTTGCCTGTCCACAAGTGGGCGGAACTGCTGTGTCCTCAGGCATATGACCTGAACAGACTGTAGTTACCTCTTCAGACTCCGTTTGATCTGCAAGGTCGAAGGCCTCAGGGCTGAAGAGCACAGCGCTGGATCAGATGGGCCTTCTTTCAATGGCTACTTTTTCTGTTGGTCACTGTGTAATGGTAGGCAAGTCACAGGATTCTCCAAAGCCTAGTAAACATGCCCTGTAGTCACAGTGCCTTCATATAGTTACCAGAAAGATTCTGATCAGCGAGTGTAAACACCATTGGCCACACCACCAGCATTATTCCCAGTGAGACCACTAGCTCCTTAGTAGTGGGAACCTGCCTTCATTCAGTCAATACACAATAGTTCTTACTGAGGGGTGGGTGCTGGGATGTGGAGGGAGTAAGTCACCCTGTTCTAGAGTTGATAATCTACAATCTAGAGCAAGTCACACATAGAGTAGTCCACAAATAAATATACCACTTCAGCAGTGCTGAGTGCTAAGACGGAAGGCAGAGTAGGATGAGGAACAGAGACTGAAGCCGGGGCATGGTAAGTGATACATTTACAGCTAGGATGTCAGGAAGGTCTCCCTAAGCAGAGATTCAAACAAGGTGCAGAAAGAAGCTATTGAAGGAGTGAAAAAAAAAGATTGTTTCAGAAAGAGGAAGAGTAGAGTTCAGCAGTGCAGGAGTAGAGCACAGGGTTTTGGAGACAGGCATAGAGCACAGGGCTTTGGAGACAGGAGTGCTTGGGCACTGTAAAAGATATGATCAAACTCTTGACTTGGTCAAGATAAAACTCATTAGTGACCTTGACCAGAGTCAAAGAAGGTTAGAGAGACGGATGTGAGTGGAATGTTTTAAACCAATGTAGGAGGCTAATAGCTAGACAAATATGTAACAATGCTTGGAAGAGCTTTGATTAAAAATAGGGCAGAGAAATGCATTGGCAGCTAAGATGGGAGGCACTGGAGTGAATTCCATTAATGGAAATCACTTTGCAGAGGACAGACTGCCAATGAAGGAGACAGAGGAGATAATTTAATGGTGACTATGGGAACAAGTCCTTGGGGCAATGTAAGAAGAGATGAACTAGCTCATGTCCCTGTTTCCTCTTCAATGGGAATGTGGGGAAAATATGGGGGTGTGCACACAGGCAGAGCCATCAATTTGGTGATGGGTATCTAAAGAGAGATCTGCTGCCCTCCATCCCATAGAGCCTAAAGAAGGTAAGGGGAGGGAGCAAGGGAAGGCGATCAGCTGCCATCTTACTTCCTGCCTTGAAAGTAAAGCCTGCGCTGAGGTTCTCAGAAGTCTCTGTTGACTTCCTAAAAGGGTTTAGGGTACATGACTCACAGAAGGGCCAAATCCCCTTCTCTTCCATGAAGCTGCCTCACACCTAGTCTGCCTTCTTATTCTCTCTCGCACCTACTGAGTTTTGCTCATGGTTAACAGGTAGACTGAGGCCACCAAACGTTTCTTAATGGTTCTGTTGAATACCTATGCGAGAAGTTGAATCCATCAATGAACTCCCAGCCCTGAGCAGGACACACATTTGTCTAGACATCTAGAAAGCAGCCAGGAGACAGTAGTCCTGAGGACAAGTGCAGAAGATCCCTATTGTGACTAACCCTGTGGGATCTTTATTCCCACAAAGCTCCTCTCCAGCCATTTGAGCCGAGATATCCCTACTTCTAAAGCCCCTCTCAGTTTTCTTCTCCTCAGTCAGAAAACACCTTTTCTGGTCCCAGGTTGTGTGTGTGTGTGTGTGTGTGTGTGTGTGTGTGTGTGTGTGTGTGTGTGTGTGTGTGTTTACAGAGGAGCATGCACATGTGGCCTGTATGGATGTCAGAGGTCAATTTTGAGTGTCTTCTTCAACTGCTCTTCACCTATTTTCTCTCTCTTTTTCTTTAATTATTATTGCTACATGTGTGTATACATACACATGTATAAATACAACTTGCTGAGTCCATTTATCATTGCTGGTATGTATAGTTTTAGGGCTGACCACTTGGTGTCAGATAACCAATCAGGGGGCTTATCTCTGGGGAATGATTCTCCCTCTTTCAGGGACATTAATTGCCTGTAGCTCTTTATCTAGCTGGCCTTATTTTTTAGGCAAGGCCTCTTGCTGAACCTGGAGTCCACTGACTCAGCTAGTCTCCTGGCCAATAGATGCCAGGGATCTTTCTGTCTTTACCTCCCAGATCTAGAAGGGCACACGTGTACCACCATACTGGCTTTTTACTTGAGTACTGGGGTTCTAAATTGGGGTTCTCATCCTTGAAACAGCAAGCCCTTTCATCAGCTGAGCCATCTTCCCAGCCTATGCCCTGTCTTTCTGAAGGGTGGTAAGCAATGTATTTTCCCAGCAGCCCAGTTCCATGTACTCCCCTCTGAAAAAGTGACACTGGTATCAGCAATGTGATTACAAGACAGAACTCTGAGTGAGAACGGTACTTCCCAGGGCCTTAGCCTCCTGAACACTGGGCTCAGGAGCAGATAGGATGGGGGATTAAGGACAAGTTAGAGATGAAGGTGGAGCCAGGCTCACAGCTTCATCCAGATCCCTCCTGTGCAGCTCCTCAGAGTTCTGTTGAGCATTCAAGGCTTCTTTGAAATGCTTGCACCCAGCAAAGAGTTGGAGCTACTGTCCCCCGAGGCTCTGGGCAAAGCAAACATGTTGCCTGGCATACTCACTGGAGGGAACAAGGGTGAGGGCTGCAGGGCAAGCTGCCAACTGGAGCAAGTGAGACATCAGGCTGGAGAGCTGCAGAATTCCAAAACACAGGAGTACCAAAAAAGGGCCTGTTTTGTTCAAGAGCAGAGCAAAGATTTGCTATATTCTTGGTGACTATAGTTTCTAACAGACTGGGTGGAAAGGTCCACACACATTTGTGCAGTGACCTTCTCAAAGGCCCCGGTATGCCCCCCCTGAATTCTGATGCACATGAGGAAGCTTGCCTGAGTATGTTAGTAAAAGCTTTATCTCCTCCCCTTCACTTTGTCTTTCCTCTCTTCCCTTTCTTTACTCTACCAAAGAAGTTCCTCAGAAGGAAGCATAGGCTTGAAATATTAAGAATAAAATTCATATGGAAAAAAGGCCTCCTGTTTTCGGGTCCAGTCATTTTGAGATGAGAATGAAGGTGTCTGCATTTGGTATGCTGACTCTGCTATCATGATAGCTCAGAAGGGTGAGATCATACAGTAATTTCTTTACCTTTATAAGAGTGGAGCTAAAAACAAGATTCAATCCAAATCACTTGACTAAATAGGCTGAGAGCACAGCATGGAGCAACCCATCACTAACTTCTCATCAACCTCCCCTCATGAGACAGGCTGAGGACAGGAAACGCCTAGCCCATTCCCAAAGCATATTTGACACTCTGGAGATAAGAAAGAGCTTTTCAGTGGACATGAACCAAAAATCTCACTTCTATCTTATTCTGAAACAATATAGAAAAGGCAAGTGTTTCACCCTGGCAGATTCCAAAGCCCACTACTGTAATATCAAGTGCTCTGTGGTCCCCTCACATCTCAGACCATGATATATCTAAACAACCCAACCTGGAACATTAATCTGGATCATCATGAGGCACTGGAGGCAGCGGGAAGCCAGTGTTGCCTCCCACTTCACTCTCCACAAGAAAAGTTGACAAACTGCTATGATTGAGTCACCAAAAAAGAGGGACAAAATGTGAAAAGCAGGGCCTTTCTTCATATTTTTTTCTACAGGGAGCCATTGGCTGTCCTGAAATTTGTGACTGCCATTTTCATACCTGGCACAGCTGCAGGGAAAAGTCTTTGTGTTTCTAAGATGTCTTCCTGCCAGCTGTCTCTTGGGGAGTCAAGGATCATTAGAACCAATGAAGTTAAGTTCAAGACATTCCGTCAACAACTGTGGAACAAATGAACATAGGAGTGTATGAACCAACCATCTGGGGCACTTGAGGACAATGATAACCTCAATTATTTGAAGTTTGTTCTTTCTGAAATACAGTAGAAACAACATAATGTAATGGTAGACTTGAAGGTAACCACTTTTAGATCAATCCAAGATCACAAGGAGACTTGTAGAGTTACTCAAGATGTGGAACATGTTCTTGTTTCCTTGCTGTTGCTGGGATAAAACACTGACCAAAAGTGACATAATGAAGGAGCGGGTTTATTTAAACTCTCAGGTTACAGCCCATTGTTACAGGAACTCATATCAGGAACTCAAGCAGGATCTGGAAGCAGAAATAATGGAGGAAACTTGCTTGCTGGCTCACTCATTAATTTCTTATACACTCAGAACCCCCTGCCAGGGAATGGTGCCACCCACAGTGGTCTGAGCCCTCCTGTATCAATTAATAATCAAGACAATCCCTTATATACAAGCCTACAAACCAGACAGATAAAGACAATTACTCAATAAAGACTTTTTTTCCCAGAAGATTTGAGGCTGTGCAAGTTGATAGCCTATGCTAAGCAGGACAGGAAGTGACATGGATGGTGCAGTTCCCTTATATTGTCATGCTGACTAATTTTATGCTAACGTGACACAAGTTATAGTCATCTGACAGGGATGGGGGGACCTCAATTGATAAAATGCCTTCAGAAGATTGAGCTTTAAGCAGACAAAACTGTAGGGGCTTTTTTCTTAATTAGTGAGGAAGGAAGGGCCCAGTTTATTGCCAGTGGAGCCTTGGATCCTATAAGAAAGCAGGCTCAGCTGGGCAGTGGTGGCGCACGCCTTTAATCCCAGCACTTGGGAGGCAGAGCCAGGTGAATCTCTGTGAGTTCGAGGTCAGCCTGGTCTCCAAAGTGAGTTCCAGGAAAGGCGCAAAGCTACACAGAGAAACCCTGTCTCAAAAAACAAACAAAAAAGAAAGAAAGAAAGAAAGAAAGAAAGAAAGAAAGAAAGAAAGAAAGAAAGCAGGATGAGCAAGCATGAGGAGCAAACCAGTAAACAGCACTCTTCTACGGCCTTTACATCCACTCCTGCCTCCAGGTTCCTGCGATATTTGAGTTCCTGTCCTGACTTCCTCCAGTGATGGACAGTGGTAAGGAAGCATGAGCCTACTGAACTCTTTGCTCTTTGAGTTGCTTTGGTCATAGTGTCTCATCACAGCAATAATGACCATGACTAAGGCAGTTGTCTCTTAAGATTCTCAGCATAGCTCCAAGTGTTGGCCTGCTTGGTCTGTCACTTCTCTGTTCCTCGTGGAGACACTTGAGGGCCTGTTCCAGTCTCATGTTCTTTCTAAATTTATCATAATTCTCATTCTTCTCAAGGTCAGAGAAAGCTCAGACAGAACAACTCTTGTCTCTGGCCCAACGATATACCTTTCTAGAAGTGCTACAAAGCCTTGACTATAACTTCTACCCTGAGTCCTCCAAGACCCTGGCTCCCATCCTTGGGAAATCCAGATTCTCTGAAGGGCAGTTGGGCTATTTCTCCCAGATGCTTGACAAGGGCTCTCAGCTCCATTCCCGAATTGTACCTATTTGAGAATGGAATCAAGCGACCATCTTACTGGGGTTTAGAATCCACATCTTGGAAGCATTTGGAACCTTCCTCATGACTATCTTCTCAAGCTCTGGTCTAGCCTCAGCACAATCACTGTGCCTTGACATATGAACCTCAGAGAAAAAGCAGCTATCAGCTTTCCACTATGAGATAAGACATGAGTCTTTTAGAAGCAAGCTTCAGGTTTGAACATGAAGTTTCTGTTGGTTAAGGCGGCAGCGCTGGTGGCTGGCTGGTGCCCGCTGCGGCCATACAAGCAGAGGAGAGTGCTGGATGGAAGAGTCAGTACACCTTAGTTACCTTTTAGAGCTTTATTGGGAGGGAGGGAGAGGGAGAGAGGGAGAGAAAGAGAGAAAGGACCATGTGGAGTGGGGAGAGAGTGGAAAAGGGAAAGGGGACGCACAGAGGGCCCACCTGCTTTTTAGGCTGGGTCACCATCCAGGCTGATGATGTAATTAAGGACAGAATCCTTACAGTTTCTTCTAATGCCGAGAGGTAAAATGAGTTGCAGCTGATGATCAGAAGAGCAGGTTAGGATGTAATGCCCAAGAGTGTGGGTGATTAATGTATCTGGCCTACTGAACAGTTTATGAGACCACGAAAACAGTCTTGCTTGGTTCATTGTTGGTGTTCTGTGATATTTACCTTTCTTCACACTAAGGAGGACTTGAACACATTCCACATATCCACAATTTTCATTCTTTCCCCCTCCCTTCCGCACTCTCCTTACTTAGTCTAGTTTTAAATTGTCCATCCGTAACTAATTTACTCCCTAGCTCTTTCTCAAATCTCCTGTAGAAGTTGGGCAGGTTTACAATGAAAAAAAAAAAAAAAAAAAAAGCCTACCCTTTCTGTCTTTTCTCTGGCTCCGAGGAAAATGGTCTGAGAAGGGACATGGATGTATTAAACAGTACATGAGCCGAAACAAGCTCAGAAATGTGTTGGCTATTATTATTACAATTTCAAGGAAGGGGCTCAAGCCTGGAGCTCAACACCCAAGAGCCATAAGTGCTGAACTGAAGGGACTCCCGTACTATATATACCATCTCGTAACCACCCCACAAAGCTTAGTGGGGACACAGGGCATCCCTCTCCCAGTTCACCTGCTTAGGTTTAAACACCCCCTTGGCCTTGACCAGACTTTCTTCTCCACACCCTCGCCTCTTGGGATTTCTCAGCTTCCTGTGATCTACTTGTGAACTCAAAAACCTGAGCAAGCCTAGGCAGCTCCTTCTTCCAACACCAGCTACCACCAGCTGAGTCTCCTCACCTCAAAAACAACTTGCTATTTACCCAGAGGGTAGAGCTCTAAGCAAAGCTGTTTACCCACAGTGGGACTCCGAAGGCTCACTCAGCAGGTTTCCTCCCCACTGTCTGAGAGCAGGTCCAGCCAGCCGGCATGCTTCTGCACCATCCCCCACAGGATCTGACGAATGTCTTACACAAGTGCTTCAGCATCAGCCGGCCTCCTACTTTGAGTTCTTTTCTAGTTTGGTAATAAATTAATACCTCTTCCTACACTGTCACATTCAGATTCTCTTGTGAACAAGAGGTGGAATGGCCTCTTCATTGTCAGAACTCTAACTGCCCATACCACCTTATGTTCCCTGAGCCCCAGTCAAAGCCAATTAGAGATGCCAGAGTCAGTGTGCTCACCACACCTCCAGACCTTCACAGAGGCTTCCCCTCCCTCTGCTGGGAACCTCCTTCCCTTCCAGAATTGCCACCCATGAACTGATAAACTTGAATTTTTCATTTGGAACTTGGTATTATATCACCACTCCTAAGACCTCTTAAGGTCTTATCAGTACCCACCCCCCAAACAGGGATTAGTTACACCTCCTTGGCTTGCTTATATCTACTAACATATCATGTTTAGCTTGTATTTTGTTTTCCTTGGTTAACTATGAATTCTTTAGCAGCTGACACTTCATTTTATAGCTGTGTATATCTACTAACTATAGCAATAGAGTCATCAAACATTAATATTAATCAAATAATTGAGCCCTGGATGAATTTCTAAGATGACTTGGTGGGTTAGCTCTGTTGCCTTGCAGACCAGTGAACAAAGATCTGGAGCTGGAGGGACAATGCGTTCAGTAACATGCTTGCCTTGTGAACATAAGGATGTAAATTCAATCCCCAGACCTACATGAACAGGACAGATGTGGCAGTAGACACTTGTAATAGTAGTGCTGGCAAGAGAGACAGGTAAATCCTGGGGGTCCGATAGCTAGCCAGCCAAGCTAAAGTGAGTTATAGTTTAGCAAGGGGCTCTGTCTCAGAAGAGCCAAGGTGGACAGTGCCTAAGGAAAAACAGCTGGTAACCTCTAGCCTACATGTGGAGGAAAGGGGGGGGGGGCAACAAATAATTAAAAGGTTAAAAGGAAGCTGGTTCCCACTGAAGTTTAGAGTGTGCCCTAAGTGTGCAGGAGTAGTGAAGCTCTCCAGCCACAAATATCCTCAGTCCATGTGAGGTAAGAAGGAAATTCAGCTTATATGACTGAGTTAGTGGGGCTGGTTCAAACTTCTGGAGTCTGCCCCTAAGTGCTTTATTTTTAACATATTTAAGCACAGTATAACTTAGGGAAAAAGTTTCCTCCTGGTAATTATCACAGCAAAGCTCAGGATAAGGGTCTAGGGAGGAAGGGTTTGTAATAAGCATCATGGCAAACTCTTCTGCAAAGTACACGGGACCTCTTTCATAAGAGTGGGTTATTTGTGGCTGGGTGGTGGTGCATGCCTTTAATTCCAGCACTCGGGAGGTGGAGGCAGGTGGATCTCTATGAGTTAGAGGCCAGCCTTGGCTACAGAGTGAGTTCCAAAAAAGTCACCAAAGCTACACAGAGAAACCCTGTCTCGGAAAAGAAAAAAAAGAGTGGGTTGTTTGGGTGAGGTCTGGCCCTACAGATAGTAAAAGATCACCAGGCTACTAATCAACAGCCACTCCTCCAGCCTTTTGGATGGAACAAGGATAAATCCCTTCTGTTGAGGAGAAAAGCCTGCATGCTTAATATTTCTGGTTTCTCTATTATTTGAGAGCATGTAGACCTCGTGTCCTCCACAAAGGCAAAGGTTCTATAAAGGGAAATGCATCTAGGAAGAAATCTTCCTGTAAACGAGTACTCTCCCAAAAGGATGCCACCTCAGCCCTTACCATCTGGCTGTTAGAAGAAGGTTTCAGAAGAGCCAGTGTTCAAATGACAACCCTGTTCCCCTTGTTCTACACATGTCAAAGTTGTAAACCCACGTAAGACATGTTTATTATAAAAGATAGCAATTTACATGGTTTTTACCAGGAGCCTCTTCATGGATTCCCAGAAGAAATCCTTGTTGAAGGCTAGACAATCTAGCTAATAGAAACCTATGTTGAAGGTGTAGGAGCCATGAGGAGACACGCTGGAAATAGTGGCTAGTTCTAATTTTCATGTTTCTACTTGTCAGCTGTACAACCTTCAAAGACCAGATTCCCTTTCCAGCATATTAACAAAGCCAAGATGGTCCAAACAAGGAAACCCAAAGGGAACCCACCAGGAGGCACATTTACACTTTGAGACCAAAGCTAAGATCTTGGAAGCATCCAAAGTGACAGGCACTCACAGGGAAGCACAGTTAAGACCATACAGTCCATCTCTCCTCAGAAGTCATAAGGTCAAAGACAAAGTAGCCCAATGTTGTTCAAATACTGAAAGAACAGGATTTAAAAGTAGTTTTCTGTTCTTAATGAAAACATCCTGGGTGAAAAGAACCGTGAAAGGAGGTGTTCTTGACTGCAAAAACTGGTTCAGTTTATCATGGGCTGATGTGGGAAGGAATGACTGAAGAATGTCATCAGAACAGGTCAGGAAAGAAGGAACCCAGGACATGTAGAGGGAAGACAGAAGGGTGTATTATGATAAAATGCAGAATGGTTTCAGAAATCTATAAAAATTCTGGCAATCAATAAATTTAGCAAGGATACAGGATAAAAACCCAAACACAGACATGGTACATTTATATACTAACAAAAAGCTCACAGAAACCAACAAAAATTAAGTATGACAGCATTACGTTCACTCTAGAGTAAAAGAAGTACATGCGAATCTAAGAAAATGTGTGCTGTGAAGCTACAAGACCCTGGTAAAACTACATCACAGGATCTGAACACATGAAGTTCTGTTCTTCTCTTTATAGAGCAGAAGATTCACTACAGTAAATGTGGCAGTTCTCCTTATGTAGATATGGAGGTCCGACACAATTCCTGTCAAAACCCCAACAACTGCTTCTGCAGACACAAATAATAATATTCTAAAGTTTATATGAAGATGCAAATGAGCTCATTTGCTAAAATAATTTTGACGTTTTTAATTAAATTTGTTATTAGGCAATCCACCCATGTGCACAATGTATACTAACATCCCAACTGCCTCCTACCCCTATCTGCTCTAGCCCTTGACTCCTCCTTCTTGCTCTTATATACTTCCTAGCCCCTCTTCTGTAATGTTCCCTGAGCCTTAGAGAGGGTGGTATAGGTTATTTGTTTAGGGCTGAGCCCACAGCTGACATATATTCTCTGTATCTTGGGCAGACATGAATCTAATTCACCACCATTCGTTGTAAAGAAAAGGTATCTCTGATTCATCCCAGAACTGGGTGGTTAGCTGGGCTTACGGTACCAAGATGGATTCCCCCTTCCCCCACCTCCACAGAGCAGTCCTCAAATCCAACCATAGGACAGTTGGTTAGCCCCACAGCAGTTAAGGCACAGTTGCACTGGTGAGCATATCCTGCCCAGAGGAATGGCCTTCTAATTCACATGGTTTGCAGTGAACCTTCAGCAAGATCAATGATGCCCTTTCTCCCCCAACAGCCCACTTAGTACCCTCTGGTATGCTGGGTACTAGTCAGCAGGGAGGAAGTTCCCAGCTAAAAGCCAGCCTGTTTTCTCTACATCTTACAATCAAGCTGTGTGGTGTCCTCTGTAGTATGACCTTATGCTCTAGCTCTGGTGGGAAGTCACAAGGGTCCACAAGCACTTATACAGTATCGGGTTGGACTGATAGTGAAGTGGGCTTGGCAGCTTGAGTTTTGACATGTTTTATTGAACATTAAATGAACTTATCACTGCTTAGCTGGGTGATGAGCACACAGAGGCCCAGCTCAGGCCTGGGGCTATGGATTGTATTGCAAAATGATCACGTTATATAGGGACTTTTGAGATTGAGTTCTGATGTGTGTGGCTTAGCGCCTTGGGTCCTCTTACTGGAGAATTTAGTGAGACCCCCCTAATTTAGCAGACACTTGATAAATCTTTTTCGTTTCTACCTAAGACTTTTCTGATTATAGCCTTTCTGCAAATGTTCAGCGGGAGCTGAAGGAAGAGACACAATAAGAGTTCAGTAAATGCTTTGAGTATGCCCAGCAACCACGTGATCACACTGAGGAAGAGAAAGCCAGGTCCCAGGAATTCTCACAGGAAGTCACACTCCTGTGAAGGGCTGAGTGGAGAAGAGCTTTCTCTAATCTGCCCAAGAGGTCTCATCAGCCTTCTGGGCTAGCCACTGGCATCTGAGAAGGCCCAGCACAGGGTTAAGGGTTCTGTCTGTGGCTACAGAACAGAGAGAAGCTAAGAGAGGCCCAAGAGGGGATTAAACCCATGACCTACTCCTCATTAGCACAGTGTGGTAGCAGACTGAAAAATAACACGGGCTTCCAGAGTGTCAGCAAATACTGACCTACTTAGACAGGAGGGTTGAAAGCGCAGATTTCCCCTCCGACATCAGCACAAGCCGTCTCTGGGAACAGAAAGGACAGAGAAAGCCCCTTTACAGGGAATTTCTGGGTCAATAACTCTCATCTCTTGCTTGTACAGTAATTACTGGATTATGTTGCCCAATTATCCGTACATTCAATAACTGCCCCTCTCTGCCTACATGCTCGTGTCCCAACAAGTATGACAAGTAGTAGGCAATATGTTAAGGCCATTTGAGGCAGTGTGACATTGGCTATGTCTCTGCATTAAGTTCCCCTCTGCTTAGATTATTTGTATCACCCCCACTTCCACATCTACCTCCGCCTCCTTCATTGTCATGGCCCCTGATCCTTACATACATATACATTCACCTGGCTCACACAAATTCACTCCTCCTATCCCAGTAAGCTACCCTAGAGACTTTCAAACCTTCTAAGGGCTGAACAAAGACCTGTCTGTGTGCGCCCCTGTGTCCTCAACCCTATCACAGCTCTGAACAGAATGGATGCTAGTCAGCAGGGAGGAAGTTCCCAGCTAAAAGCCAGCCTGTTTTCTCTACATCTTACAATCAAGCTGTGTGGTGTCCTCTGTAGTATGACCTTATGCTCTAGCTCTGGTGGGAAGTCACAAGGGTCCACAAGCACTTATACAGTATCAGGTTGGACTGATAGTGAAGTGGGCTTGGCAGCTTGAGTTATTTTTTATTGCCATGATCTGTGTTCCTTCCTCCAAACCCTGCACTGTAAGAACAGGGGCTGGGTCAGGTGAAAGCTGGATCCTAGCTGCTCTGTAGCCCATGTAAAGTATAAATTCAATAAACACATGTTGGATGATTGAGGCTAACTCCAGTTCTCCTCTTCTATATTAAACTCCCCCAATTCTGCTAAGTAACATCAAAAAATGTTAAATAGTGCTAACATCAAAGCAGCCTAACTGTGTCCCCTGGACTGGGCGTTTTTTGAAACAGGATGAGAAAGCGTCTTAGCCTCACACAACTCTGAACCAAAATTCCCGAGTATTTGCCAACTGCCTCCCTTCTAGTGTTTCTAAATGAACATGGCACTGAGTGGAGACACCTGGGAAGATGTAGGAGGATCATGTATGTAAGGGTCCTGCTGCTCAAAGCATTAGGAGATAATGTCTTATGTTCCCTAGGCAACGATTACATTCTCCTGAATTTCCTCCTGCCCTGCTTATCAAATAACAAATATTGTTTTATTTCCATGTGTATACAAACATACCCACTCATGAGTTAACTGAAAAGGTGGAAAAGAATTAAGAGCTGGGGATCAGTATGTTACTTGATAGTAGAGGTCTGTCCTAGAATGTGTGAGGCGCTGAGTTAAACCCCTGTGTGTCAAAAAGAGTTAAAAATTGGCTGTGCTTTTCTCCAATCCAAAGTAATTCCTTCCAGTGTTGTCTGTAGGGCTGTCGTGGTGGTCACAATTCCTCTTGTTTGCTTTATTATGGAAAGTGCTTCTTCCCCACATGACTATAACAGTCTTACATAGTCTTTCAAAACTCATGGTAACATGGTCCAAGACCTTTCAGCTTTGAAAATAGCCATTGAAAAATTAGTCATTATTATGATAAGCCTCATGACTTGATCTTCCTCTCTTACATCTTTCAATTGTTCTATACATTTAGTGTTTTGACTACTATATGCCATGGATAATTTTTCTACTGTGTGTGTGTGTGTGTGTGTGTGTGTGTGTGTGTGTGTGTGTGTGTGTGTTACTCTATAATAAGAGGACAGTATCTCCTCCAAGACAATATAGGCTATCAAACAAATGTGACAGGTATGTTTTACCTCCTTTCAAGTTGTTGGTCAGTGGGATCACTTAGGCCACCAAAAAAATTACAGGTTTTGCCACTGCTCATAGTAACCTTCCAGATCTGATGATAAGACCGAATCACTGGATTAGAAAAATGAAATCAAGGTGATATTGACTTGGAAGCTGGCCTACTGGCCAGCTTTCATAGCACTGGAAGGTGCTGTATATACTATCAGAGGAGAAAAGTAACCATTGATCTTATCAGCTGTGAACTGCATGAGCTACAATACTAACTGGCTTAGCAAGATATGCCCAATGTGCAATAGTGATACAACAGCAGGAGCCAATCACATTCAGATCTGATTTAAAGCCTGTTCCACAAAATGAACTCATACCTATTAACTGGGCCAGCTTAACTGTTGTTGACTGTGGCGATATTTTGTTTCACTTGTTAACAAATGAAATTTTCCTGAAGATCAGAAAATAGTATAAGCCACTAGATTAAACAGAGTCCAGGCAGTGGTGGCACACACCTTTAATCCCAATATTTGGGAATCACACGCCTTTAATCCCAGCACTAGGAATGTTGAAACAGGAAATGATATGGCTGGGCTTAGAAAGGCATATAAGGCAGGAGGAGACAGGAACAGAGGCCCCTTTTGGCTGAGGACTCAGAGGCATTCAGTCAGAGGATTTGTGGAGTCAGCAAGGTGAGAAGTGGCTGTGGCTTGTTCCTTTGTCTCTCTGATCTTTCAGTATTTACCCCTAAGTCTCCAGGTTTTTATTAAAAAAGCATTTGGGATTCATGCAACAAGAACCTGTGGCTGGGTTTCCTGGGAAAGCAACTACTACTATTATTCTGCTAAATGGACATGGTATTAAACTCTTCCTAAGCACTTATCTGTACCCATAGGCTCTCAAGCCTCACCAGAGAAACTTCCTTTAGCTAAAAATTAATACAGGGACTCACAAGTAGAAAGTGCAGAGAATAAGAGACAGTGGAATTAGAACCCGCTCTAAATGGGACATCATTGTCACACTTTCTGCCACAGGGCTCAGAGATGATCATGCTAGAGAGGGCAGATAAATTGTAAGAGCCAGAGATAGTAAGCAGCTATTGCGAAACACTGTTTCTCAGACAAGAGCTCACCGAGGCTAACATGTATGTAAAACACCTGCACTTGACTGAGCCCCACGAAACTTCAGCAGAGATGGGGAGGGCCTTATGATATCCTGCCCCTAGCTGAGGACCTATGGCAATAGATGGTTTCTAGGAGAAGGTGAATGAGTTTTGATTAGGGAATCAGCCCTAGATAAACTGCCCATGCTCCCACATGGCCATACCCATGCACATCAGAGAACAGAACAAGCCAGCACTAAGTGGACTCAGTGGGTTTAGAAGAAGAGCACATGGCATTGGGAGTAGAGGTGGAGTATAAGGGGTGTGAGAGGGGCTAGAAGGGAGAGGGAGAAGAGTAGATTTGATCAAAACACATTGTGTGCATGTAAGAAAATCTCAGTAATTAGAAATTTAAAGTGAGTATGATATCTTACATCTTAATCATTTACATCCTTTCTACTAACGTTTACTTTACACGCATTTGATTTTGTTTGTGTTATCTGACTCTGACATTCTTGCTCCATTTCTGCTTTGAATAAATTCTAATGTTTCATTTTAATTCTTCATTTTGTAACTTTATCAGTTGAATCTCTTGTGGTTTCTCTAGGCATTTAAATATTCATCTTTAACAATGTGTAAAGGGTTAACATTGCACTAATTCATAGAGTCTTGTGCATAAAAGTTCTGTTCATATCTTTAAGTTTCTAGTCTTTGTTTTTCTGTTATGTAAAGACAGTAAAGTTATGCAAACTTTGTAAAAAAAACTTTACACTAGAATGTTACATTTTCTGTCTTAAGCAATTTTTGTTCAAAAGTCATATGCGTTTTAAATCACACACACACACACACACACACACACACACACACACACACACACACGATTACTTATTTTGCTTTCCTCTTTCTGTGTTGTTATTCCTTCCCACAGATCTGAGCTTTTTTAAGTCTGTCAAGCCTTTGACTGGCACATGCATGCATGTGTGTATACAGGTCTGTGTGAGTAAGAAGTACTGGAGCAGCCATAAGCATTTTTAGTAAGCAGGACAGAGGAAGTTGGTTTATTCATGTCCCATTAGTTCAGTGCTGGGGCAGTTCAGCCACTGCCAGACCTAGTTGTTCCAGCTGGGAGGACTAACTATCCTAGACCAGGATTTCTGAAATGTCTTATCAAGGTGTGAAATGTGCTGTGTAAATAATGGATCCTGCAGTGATTAAATATGTGAGGAGAGAAGCAAAAATCCTGAAAATGTGGGGAGAATCAGTGAGTCTTTGGGAAGTTTTTAGTCATCAACAAGGAAATCACAGAGCTGAAGCTTAATACTCTGGTCAAAGGTCCTTTCAACAGAAGGTGCTTGATAATGCAACATACAGAATTCTAAATTTATCTTGCTTTGCTTCCCTTCCCAAGAAATTAAAAAAACAAAACAAACAAACAAACAAAACAAAAACAAAACAAAACAAACAAACAAACAAAAACAACAACCCTGAAATCTAACCAGAATTCCTTATAGGTCACAAACACTGGGTGTGGTGGTGCATGTCTGTAATCAGAACTCTCAGGAGGCTGAGCCAGAAGGATTATGACTTCAAGGCCAGCCTAGGCTACGTAATAAGACCCTATAAAAAGAAGAGCAACGGGAAGCGCCCTGAGTTCTGCCGCCTCCCACGGTCGCTGCCACCTCCTCCGGGAGGCTTTCCGTTTAGCGCAGGTCGCTCACGGCTCCCGGAGGAGCCTGGCCATGGAGGAAGATGCAGGAGCAGGCTCTGCGGGCCTGGCCTCAGAACAGGAGGCGGGCTCAAGTAGGGCAGGCAGTTCTGCCAGCCTCACTTCCATGTCTCTAGGAGACCTGCGATGCATCCCTCTTATAGTAAAGCAGCTCAGGAACCGTGGCCTGTTACACAGCTTGTGCCCGAACTACCCGTCCAGTGTGGACACCAAGCCAGAACCTGAAGCAGAAAGCGGATAATTTTGTGTCAACACATCTGGACAAACAGGAATGGAATCCCGCAATGAACAAGAACCAGCTGCGAAGTGAGCTGAGGCAGAGCATAGTTAAGTCGGGCGTGTTGGAAGTAGGAGTGGACAGGATCATTTCTCAGGTGGTGGACTCCAAATTAAACCACAGCTTCAGGCCACAGATAGAGCGAGCAATCCATCAGTTCCTGGCCGTTCAGCTCCCACTCCGGAACCCAAAAGCCAGGATCCTCTGGCGCCATCTCAAGACACTTCCTAAGAACAAGCCTGATTGATACCTTTGGAGAGCTCCATCTAATAAAGAAATGGATTCCTGGTTCATAAGACTATTAGTCGCTTACTGTTGTCAAGATTTTGGCCTTGACTGGGGTGGTGTCCATATAGGGATGGAGAGCAAGTTTGGTGGTGGGACAATTGTTTGTACTCACTCATGCATTGTGCTGCCTTTGACCAGCCTGCCCAAGGGCGTGACCCCAATAGACGCTACAGAGGTTTAATGACTCCATGACTTGGGCTGTCCTGAACAAACCTTTATACTTGAACACTGACACTGCGGTAAGCAGAAGCCAGGCTGGAGGCCAGCGGGTCAGGACAGCAAGGGCCAATGGGAGCAGCTGTTTGACGGTGGGTTTTGGTATTGTTGCTAGACTTATGGGCCGGAATGTGCAGCAGTTAACACCACTAGCCCCACAGTGGTTGGGGCCTTCCTGTTCTTGGGGATTTTAGCGGTTTCCTTCAGGGAGTCTGATGTCCTCTTCTAACCTCTGAGGACACCTTGCACAGTATGGGGACTGGGGCTTTCTGTGCTACCTATACTAACCTGTGGTAATGATTAGAGCTTAGAACTGCAGAGACATGGATACTGGGCTACGCTCTGCCTATGACTTCTGAAGCCACCCCCTGGTGTAAGCCATTTGCTCTCACCCTCTGTCCTGGACGTCACTGATTAATAATGTCTATGCAATGGGCATGTAGTAGGGAAATAGAAATATCTCTGTAATCAAACTGCAGGGAAGGGCCTTGAAGCCCAGAATGTCTAAATAATTACCTTAATGTCAAATCAAGTAAAACACTGACAAGTGTTGTGGGATTAGGCTTTGGAGGAAATTCTAGAATCCCAAGGATGGCTTTGTGTTCTCTAACCCAGACAGAGTCACTCTTCTGTGATCTGACAGTGTGTGTCCTCCATACACATCCTTCTGAAACCTACAGTCCACTGAGATTTCCTTTCAGAACTCCCTATTTCTTCCTCATCAACAAGCTTGATTGTTGCAGGCAAAGTGCGAGTCTCAAACAAAGAAACTGAAGCCTGAGTCTACAGGGCAGCCCTAAAAAATGAAGTCTTTCTCTAACTTGCCCCTTTTAGGACATTGGTAATAGGACACAGTGCTCCTTCATGGATATGATGTGGGTGGTGGCACCAGTGGCCACAAAGCTCCATGTCAGCATTTGATTCACTGGTGTGCAAACTCTGCCAAGGCAGGGCAGGGAAACCCGAAGACTGCCCACTTCAGGGGAAGCTGGAGTCAGGCGTTGAGAATTCTTTCTATCCCTCAACAAGCAAGCAGCTAGGCTGCCTCTTTCTCTGAGTAGCTGCATAATTAGTACTTTAGTCCTCGAATTGAATAGGCCTCCACATGTGGCTTCTTTTTAACTGAAGAAGTCACCTTAGTTCCTGTTCCTAAAGTCTAAAGTCAGGGAAGAAATGTGGATGATAGTTTACACTGTGAAGGCAGTAGACTTTATTTATTGGCATATTGTGTGCCAAGCCCAGCTCACCAAGCAAAACTAATAGCGATCATTATAGCCCAATACATTATGTGTCTACACTGTGAGGCTGTGTTAATGGTTTGTATAGTTTTTCTTTTTTTCCAAGTCTCAACATGACCTTAAGGTGTTGTGTGATAGAACAGAGCTTCTAAGGGTTAAAAAAGCTTGCTTGCAAATGAAGACAGTAAAATGCCAAGGCCAAGGTTGAGAACCAGTTTGCTTGATTCTAACTTCTGCTCTAACTGTCATTCTAAGCTTCTTTAAAAGGGACAAAGTGGTTTCTGACCTCTGAACAATGTAGTTTCCAGTCCAGTTAGCAACTCAGCAGAATGGAGTCCCAGACAGACAGACTGAGCTATAGACTTGGCCTCAAGGAACTAGTTCTGAGACTCTTGGGTTTCCACATCACCATCTACTTCCACAGTCTGAAGAGCTCCTCCTTTTTACAGAGTGCTACCAGGAAGGTTTGAATGTCAAGTGTCCCCTGCTAGCCCACATGTTTTAACATTTGGTTCCTGGCCAGCAGTGCTGTCTTTGGAGTCTGAGGAGCATGGGGGTGGGAGTGGGGTAACCTGGAGGAGATGTTGCTATGGGAGTTGACCCTGAGGATCACTCAGAGACCTAACTCTCTCTGCTTCCTTGATTCTCAGAGCAATAGAGTCAGGGATAACATGCCTCCCCTACTGTGATAGTATACCTCTTTAAACTAGGAGCCAAAGCAAATGTGTCTTCAGGCTGCTTCTGCCGGATGTCCCACCACACCACAGAGAGGAGAAACCAACTCCAGAAGTTCCTATCTTCTGTAAGTTTATGTTCAGCACCTTGCCCTCTTCTCTGCTCTCAAAAGCCCAGGCCAAGAGAAATTCCATACACAAAATTCACCCAACTCAGAGAATGAGTCACGTCCTAACATTAGAAGAGTAAGTTGAGAACTGGATTTTAAGTTTTGTTTTTGTTTATTTATTATTTTATGTGCATTGGTGTGAAGGTGTCAGATCCCCTGGAATTGGAGTTACAGACAGGTGTGAGCTGTCATGTGGGTACTGGGAATTGAACCCAGGTCCTCTGGAAGAGCAGCCAGTGCTCTTAACTGCTGAGCCATCTCAATCGGTTAGCATTAATGAAAGTTGCTGAGTATGTTCCTGTCTGTCAATAGCCTGCCTGCCTGATAGTGAGAAAGGGATATTGCACAAACTGTAACTATATTATGTTAGAAAGGCTTAGCAAATGCACATGTGTGCAAATTATAAATATCCAGGCAGGCAGAAGCCAGCCATGCACATTTCCAAATACATTTAATAGAGTTATATTGATTAAACCCTTTGGAACTTTCAATACCATATAAATGTTTGCATTATTATATTCATTCTTTATAGAGCTCTGTATCTTGGGCACAATATTAAGCTTTAAAGGTAGAAATTTAAAAAAAAAAAGTATTGTTTCTGGGCTGGAGAGATAGTTTAGTGGGTAAGAGCATTTGCTGTTTCTTCGGAGGATGAAAGTTCAATTCCAACCACCTACACTGCAGCTCACAACCTTCTGTAACTCCAGTTTCAAGGGATCCAGAGTCTTCCCTGGCCTCCTTGGGCAACAGGCATGCATGTGGTATACATGCACAGATGTGGGCAGACCATGCATACATATAAAATAAAATTAAGTTTAAAATTAAAAATCCATATTGCCTTGGGAAATTTGCTTGCTATCTCATTTAACAATAACATTCAATGAAAATCACTGTTTTTCTTCTTGTGTTTTAGCCTAATTTATAATACATTTTCAATCTAACTCTGGACTTGAACTTTCTTCTATTGATCAGACAATTATGTACCCCAAACAACCCTTCTGATAAAGCAGTTGAAACATTGCCTCTGTGTGTCCATTTGTATATTTAGAATATTTTGAGTGCATCACTGAGCTGGCACAAAGGCAACCAATACGCTGAAGCTTAACCAAAGTGACATGATAAGATGGGAAGCATGGAAATGCAAGGGCTGGTTTTGACCAGACTCTACTAAATCATGGTGAAATTGAATGTTTGTTTTGAGGGCTGCAAAATGAATGGAAGTAGATCAAGTTCAAGACATCCCCAGAATAGAAAGGGTAACTGTGTCCCTCATGTACGCCTCTCATCTCATCCAGTACAGCTTCCTCTTAGAAGTATAGCACGTAGACACCTGCTTGTTTTATTACATGTATGAGTGTCTTTCCTGCATGTATGTAAGTGTACAACATGCATGCCTCCTCCCCTTGGAGAACAGAAAGGGTGTCAGATCCAGTGGAACAGGGCTTACAGGTGGGTGTAGCTGTCACGTGGATGCTGCCAATCAAACCCAGGTCCTTTGCCAGAGTGGTATGTTCTCTATTCTCTGGGTCACCTAACAAGCCCCAGAGACATTTCTTTTCATCTTGGCTGTAGGAATAGGATAAAGAAAAGTCATCTGATGATTTTAGAACTATAACCCACCCAATGCATGTTTTTGGCCTAAGTCCAAACCTTCTTTAGGGTGAAAAAAAAATCTCAACATTGAAATTTTAATAAAATGGCATTGTATTTTGGTTCTTACTCCTAGGTTATAAGAATAAAGCAAAAATATTACTTGAGGTAAATAAATCTAATTCAGCATGACCTAAACAAATTTTACGGATAATGGAACAAAGGATATTAGGTAAAGGTAAAAAAAAAAAAATGACAATATGCAGATAAATAAGACAACATGGCTAAGAACCATCAGAAACAACCCTGCAGACCTAGCCAGACAAAACCACCAAATATTAGAATTATCACATACTAGATATAACATAAACAACGATGTTTGATCTGCTTGAACAAATAAGGTCTGAAAATAAAAGCAAGCTATAAGACCACCAAAGCAGAGTTGAAGAAAAATATCTTGAAAATCAACATGACAAAAAGTAAGTGGAATTAAACAAATCTAATCAAGTAGAAAACGAGGGGTGAGGGCTGAAGAGATGGCTCAGGAGTGCAGAGCACTGGCCGCTCTTCCAGAGGACCAGGTTCAATTCCAGGACTCCCATGGCAGCTCGCAACCATCTGTGGCTTCAGTCCCAGTGTACCTCACAGGCCACCAAGCACTCACATAGTACCTGGATATACATGCAGGCAAAATCCTCACACATAAAACTGAAAGAAATTAGAAGGTTGGAGAGAGAGTGGCAGGCTGCACAGTGAGCACAGGCTAGTCATAAAGCCTTTGCTCCCAGAGTTTCTGAAGTATGCACACCTAAACACGAAGACATCAGTAAACTCAGAAGTCAGGACTAGAGGATCCATCCCACACAGACTGCAATCCCAGAAGCAAATTACAACAAGAATGAGAAAAAAAAATGTGAAGAGATAATTGAGGATTTTCCAGAAGACACTAGCTCTGAGCCAAACATGGCAAGACAATCCACACCACAGAAAGCTCTAGAACATGGAGGACTTCAGGAAAGGGTAAAAGGCAGCTAATGAAGAAACCTAAACTTGCTTTTTGTTTCTCATCTCTAAACAACATAGTGAAGCCAGATGTGGTGGTGTGTTCCTGGAATCCCAGGAACGGAGGCAGAAGGACTGGGAATTCAAGACTATCCTCAGCTCAACAGGAAGTTTTAGGTCAGCCTGTACAATAGAAGAATTTTCTTTTTAAAAAAATGTAGAACAGGGGAGCTTAGTGGTTATAAACACACACTGTGCTTACAGAGGACCCATATTTGTTTCCAGAGGATTTGATACCTCTTCTGGTCCCTGAGGGCACCTGCACACATATGCATGCATGTATACATCTATATGATTAAAAATAAAATAAATTATTTCTTAGTGGCTCTCAATAATATTTTTCAATAAATGAGTGAATTTATCTAGCAGATCCAAGATGGAAGCCTCTGATGGTGAAATCTGTACACAAACATCACAGTACAGAAATCCTGGCTTCCAGAGTACCCTACTACTATCTTTGCGTGAAATTTTATCTTCTTTCCCCTCCCAGTGGTGGGCACTTGTTATGGTTCGAATGAAAATATTCCACACAGGCTCACATATTTGAACACTAGGATGCGGTTGGTGGCACTGTTTGGGAGGTTATGAAACCTTCAGGAATGAAAATGTTTCCCAATTGTCTTAGTTTGGGATTTTATTGCTGTGAAAAGACACCATGACCACGGCAACTCTCATTAGGAAAACATTTAGTTGGGGAGGCTCGCTTACAGTTTCAGAGGTTCAGTCCATTATTATCATGGTGGGGAGCATGACAGCATGCAGGAGACATGGTACTGGAGTAGCTGAGAGTCCTACATCATGCAGACAACAGCAAGTGGACTGAGACACTGGGTGGTAGGTATCCTGAGCATAGGAAACCTCTAAGCCCACCTCCGCAGTGACACACTTCTGCTAACAAGGCCATACCCACTCCAATAAAGGCAAACCTCCTGATAGTGCCACTCTCTATGAGATGTATGGGGGCCAATCACATTCAATTACCACACTCTTTTGTTTTGTTATGTCACTGACCAAAACTTTTACAGATCACATACTTCCAAACACCACATCAAATGGCTCCTGAACTCTGTAGCAGTGGTGGTGTTTTCAGCTAAATCTCAATTGTTCAATTTTACCAATAAAGACTCTGGAGCCAGAAGCTGGGGTGAGAGAGGCAGAGAATGCACCCAAGTGACCTTCTGCCTCAGCTGATGTCCCCCCAAAAACCACCTTTCTCCTACACTGTCTCAAACATAAAAGCTTACTTCCTGTGTGTCTCTCTGTCCATCCTCCTGACTCCCTCTTACTTTCTATGGTTTTTTTTCTTATTAATCTTATGTTCACTTCCTGTCAACTGGTTGCTTGCTCCACCTCTTGACCTATGGTCAACTTCATTTAATCCTGCTTACAATATTCTAGCAGAAAGCTCTTGGATTAAAGGTGTGTGCTAGGGCAGAGCCACACCACAAGGAGTCACAGGATTTTCCAGTAAACAATGCAATCTTGGGGTTCACAGTGTGATCAAATACCCTGCAACACAGTGATATCCTCTGAAGTAGTGATACAACTAAGTCTGTATTTCATGGTGGCCTTAAGTCTACATGTCTATGGCTTGGGAAGGTCCTAATGTATGCAGTTCTTTCTCTGTTGCAATGGGAGTAATAACTACACATAAGCTTTGATTCAAGGATAAAATGATAATATATGTTGGGTGTTTTGTAAGCTTTGGCTTGGAATAAGTTATCAGTAGCCAGCTGTCAGACACTCATTCTGTCCTTCATTCCTGTTCCCCTCTACTGTTCTTAGCCACAACGTGGCCTTTCTCGTGGGTCTTCTTGGCTTCTGCTTTAAAACAATGGCTTCAACGTTTTTCTGCAGCATCCTCAGCAATGCCTATGAGTTTGGTAGAAATATACATTCCTGTGCCTTCTATCAAATCAGAAACTCTGGAGATGGAGCGATATGTGTGTGTTTGTGTGTGTGTGTGTGTGTTACATGTAAACACCCATGCTCATGAATTCCTAGGCCATATGAAGCTGTCAGGTGTCCTACTCTGTTACTTTCCACCTTATTCCCTTAATACTATGTATCTTGCTGAACTGGAACAAACAAACAAGGCTGGTGACCAGGAAGCCACAGTGATTCTCTTCTTCTCCTCTACAAAACACACACATACACACACACACACACACACACACACACACACACACACACACACCGCTGGGATTATAGGCACAGAGGCAATACTGGCTTTTTCTTTGGGTACTGGGATCAAACATAGGTCCTCATGCTCATACAGCAAGCACTCTTATCCACTGAGACATCTCCCCAGCCCTGGTTTGTGCTTTAATAAGAGTGAGTCTCATGCACAGGAGGCCTCAGCCCCAAACCTTATACAAGTGGCTCAAAGAAAAAGCTTTTTACAACTGTGGAAAAACTCTTGGCTACCACAATGTTTGATGGAGCCTTCTCGCAAATGATGGAGGCTGGGCTGCTCAGTATCCAGAAATATTCCTCCATTGTTACCTTCCCCTGAACCTTCTGAAACTCTACATCTTTTCTGAGACATGGCTCCTCTCCTATCCTGGATCTCCATTATCCATGTTAGCCCAGACCATTATCTCTCTTAAACCACATTGTATACATTGAATATTCTCTCATTTAAAATGTCCATAAAGAAGAATATTTTCTTGTTTCTCTTCTATGAAGGTGTTAACGTCCCACAAAAGACCACCATCCATGTATGCAATCAGCAAGAGTGTTTATTATTCTAGCGTGCTGGGGCCTGTCATCCCACACAGAGGCAAGATGGTGAAAACCCCAAGAAGGATGTGTGGGCTCCTTTTAAGCATAGCCAAGGTGAGGTCCTAAGGCAGTTAGGTCACTTCAGATATGATGGGCTCAAGCAAGAGGAAATCATATTTGTATGTTTTAATTGACCAGGACTAGTCAGGGCTGGTCAGAGATACAGCTTTCCATTTTTGGACAGACCCGGACAAGTCCCAGGCTTTGTCTTTAGTTGGTTATTTATTATCTTGAGCTATTTATGGCTCAGGCCACCAGGCCTCCTCGTCCTTGCTTTTGGGGGTGCTGGAGATTGATTGTCCTTTGTTTGTGGCTCTTCCTCAGAAATTGTTTGTTCAGTTCCAAAAAGCAGGGACCAAGGCCTAATTCTTAACTGAGTTATTAGGGCAGGCTCTCATGATAGTTGCCTGGCTCTCTCAGAAGGCAGCATTGGTTTTGCAGTTAAGAACATGGACTTGAGGGCTTAAGAGATGGCTAAGCAGTTAAGAGCACTAGCTGCTCTTCTAGGGAATCTGGGTTAGACATCCCAGAGCCCACATGATGGCTCATAACTGCCTGTGGCTCCAGTCCCAGGGGATCTGATACCCTTATTGTAAGGTTTCCACCAGAGGAGATTACTTAGACATGGGTTTAAGCCAATAGAACGTCTCAACAACTACACTGAGTGTTGGAGATGCAGGGTATCATTGAGCCTTTCTCAGGGTGAGCTTTTAAGCACAAAAAAACGTATTCTGGGTTGATATACTTCAGTTAACAAGAACAGCTACCAGAAGTTAACAAGAACACTTAACAGAAGCCAGAGAGAGAGGTTAGTACATTTAGAGACTGTCCCAGAATTACAGACTGTGATGGATTAAGTCCTTCTTTTCATTTCAGCAGGCAGTGCTGTCTACATGCTGAATTTTATGGTCTGACTGGCACTTCCATCATGTTTTCAGTTGTGTTAAGGTCTGGGGGCCTGTGACAGCCCTCTTCTACCTTCTATGGGCACTAGACACACAGATGATGCACAGACATACATGCAGTCAAAACACCTGTACATATAAATATAAAATAAAAATTTCAAATCTTTTAAAGAAAAGAACACAGACAGGAGAGTAATAATGTCTAAGTATGAATTCCACGTGCACCTCTCCCTTAGCATGTAATGAGTCTTAAAATTCACCCTTTCTTTGCCTCAGTTTCCACAGCTGTATAACAGAAATGAGAAGAACACTTTATAAACAGTTGCGAGGGCTGAGCCCTTAGAATGGTATAGATGCTGGATACTATTGTGCTGCCTCGCCTTCAGTACGTAATGTGAGGAATCTGCTGCCTGCTTCATAGGCCTCACTGATTGACTTACTCATCAAGGAACCCCATTGTTATTAATTCAGCTTTCAAATGAGCATTATAAGACTCAAAGAAGTCATGATTGCTGACATTAAAACTGTTAAATACCTCTGTGTAGGAGGAAAGACTGACTCCGTTGTCTCAGGCCCAAAGTGTGGGGCGGGAGTTCCAGGCTGCTTGACAGAGTGTTTGGCTCGACATACCATACTCCTGGTGCATCTCTTCCTCCTGTCCCAATGACAGCACAGTGCAAGGACACAGAACCTCAGGATCCCAAGCATCACTTTCCACTTCCTTATACCAGAGAGGTGTAAGTGAGGGCACAACCATATTTTCAGAGGCTCTGAGAATTCTGTTGGATTCATGGTTTTAATAGTTTTTTTTTTTTTTTTTTTTTTTTTTTTTTTTTTTTTTTAAGAAAGAGGCTTGTTTCCTGCCAACTTCTGATGGCTGCCCACTACTACCTGCACTTTCTCTTCTCAGAAGACCACAGACTATTAGCCTAAGTATGCATCACTGGCAGAAGTCCTTCCTCTGTTGGCTCTAAGTTCAGTGTGGCTGATGAAGTGCCCCTTGGAGCCTGCCCTTCATCCAAAGCTGGCGGTGATGACACCCCAGCATGGTGTGGAACATGAGGTGCCTGCGTTCATTATTTAAAGCAGGAAGAAAGGTGCTTGGGTATGGAAAGACAAGATCCCACAGGGGTGCTGTGTTTTTGTTATTGTTGTTTGGGGGAGGCTACACTAATTCTGCAGTGTGACACCAACCAAGGTAGCCAAAAGCCCATGTAGACTATGCTGTGCTCCTTTGAATCACATAAGACATCATGTGAAAATACCCAGATAGCTCATAGCCAAGCTCAAGATTCCAAGTAACACTCTCATGCTGATAGAAAGGAACTGTGCTCACACTAAAGAAAATAAATACATTTACCTTTTTGGTGTCCCAGTAAATGCCCCTAAACTAAGGTGTGTGAAGGAAGCCTCCCTGGCATTTCATAATAACTATGGAGAATTAACAATGTTTTCTTAATGCATTACTAAACAGGTCTCTCCAGGACACCTAAACCCTGCATAGCCATCCCATATGCAGCACCCCCTCTGACTCTGGACATCCTCGCCTCTCCACTGTCTCAGGTTTTAAACTGCCTCGCTCTGCCCTGCGTCCTACCACAGAGGAATCTAATTTCTCTGCTGTATTAACAAATGCCCAGGGTTTACTTGTGTTACCAGATTTATGCACCAAGTTTGTAACTCAACTTTGAAAGAGTCAGCTGAGACACATTTTCCTAAACCTACAATAATTAACAATTGTTAAAAATCTCTTTAACTCATGGCAAGCCCACTAAGGACAGAAATAAGACAGGGTCTTTAGGGACTCCCCCATTAAATGCTAAGAAGCACCATTGGGGTGGGACCACACATAACCACTCATTCACAAGCTCATCTCAGTTTAGGCTCACAATGAGAAGGAACTGTCACAGCAGTATGTACCAGGCTTTCTTTTGGACTACCAACCAGCTCCCAAATCATAACATGGTGATGTAATAGTTTTGAAAGCAATTAAGACAAACTTCATATGGAGATTCTTTGATGCCCATCATCCTTTTATGAAGTAGATTGGTGCTCCTAGACACAGACATGTCTCACTGCCATGAAAAGCCCAATGTTAACAAAATATTTTAAGTGCCATATTCTGTAGGACTTTGAAGTGTTTAAAGACTTTCTATCTATCTAAAATATACCTCTGTATGAGCTTGAAAACATACTTAACATAACTACACTTTTGATTGCTATAGGTAACTAACTACTAACCTGTTTCAGCCTACCTTATGCTGATTTCTAGCTAGTTTTTTCTCTTTAACTTAAATTAACCTATTTCTCTTCTTCTACATTTTGCCTTGGAGCTTTTTACCTTTCTTTCTGTATGCCTTACTCTGTATCTGCTGGCTGGTGGCTGCCTGGCTGGCTCTAGGCATGTCGCGCTCTCTCCTCCTCCTTCTCCTCCTTCTCCTCTTCCTCCTCCTCCTCCTCCTCCTCTTTCTCCTCCTCCTCCATCTCATTCTTCTTGAGCATAGAATCCTCTTCCTACTTATTCTCTCTGCCTGCCAGCCCCGCCATCCTTCTCCTGCCTAGCTATTGACCATTTGGCTTTTTATTAGACCAATCAGGTGCCTTAGGCAGGCAAGGTGAAACAGCAATACATCTTTTCATAATCAAACAAATGCATCATAAACAAATTTAACACTTCTTTACATAGTTAAATATTCCACATTTCCCCCTTCTTGTCTAAATGAAAAGAAAGGTTTTAACTTTAATATAGTAAGACTATAACCAATAAAGACAATTATTGAGTAAGAATTACATTTACAATATCCAGTCTATTTGTATTTGGCAAATTCAGAGAAAATACTCCATTATTTATCCTGTCTTGGTGAGTTCCAAGTTTTTCACCTAATTTACCTTCTATCATAACTAAAGAAAACTGTAGCTATAACTAGCTAGTCTCCAACTCTATCAAAAAACCCAGAAGGGCTGGGAAGTGGCACATGCCTTTAATCCCAGCACTCTGAAGGCAGAGCCAGGTGGATCTCTGAGTTTGAGGCCAGCCTGGGCTACAGAGCAAATCCAGGACAGGTACCACAGCTACACAGAGAAACCCTGTCTTGAAAAAACAAACAAAAAATATATATAATATTACCTGAGTAAACAGCAAGTACAGTGCAAGCCACTTCCAAACTTAGAGAAACTACAGACCCATCTTTGGCCTACAGGCCTAGAATATCTGACAGACTCTTCTATGAAGCAGGAATTTTGAAGGACTGTCCTGCCTTGTCTTAGCAAAGTTTGACAGTCCTTTTCCTTTGTGTCCTGCTTATCTAATTTGTACAGCATACTGTCAACAGTCAAGGCAAGAGCAGTATCTTGCCCAAATGGGTAGCTTGCCACAATGAAAGCAAACTCCATATGGAGATTCTTTGATGCCCATCATCCTTTTATGAAGTAGATTGGTGCTCCTAGACACAGACATGTCTCACTGCCATGAAAAGCCCAATGTTAACAAAATATTTTAAGTGCCATATTCTGTAGGACTTTGAAGTGTTTAAAGACTTTCTATCTATCTAAAATATACCTCTGTATGAGCTTGAAAACATACTTAACATAACTACAAGTTTGACTGTTATAAATGAATAACTACTAACTTGTTTCTTAATTATCCTAAAGGTTTATAATAATAGCTTTCAAGGACTAGAACCTTATATTACATTTTTAAATGAACTGCATAGGTACAATACCTTAAACAAGCATGTATACATATATACAGTATATTATAACAAAAATAACCTCAAATTTGTATCAATATACAAAATCCTTTGAACAGAGCAGAGACATACATACAGTATAACAAAAAGAGCTCAATATACCAAAATCCATACTAATGTAAAATACTTGATGTTAATAGTTGTCTTTTTATCCTATATTCCTAAATTTCCCCTAAACAATGACAAACATTCACCAAATGACCAAAAATCATCCACACCACCTCTTGGGAATATGGGTGTTGTGTTCTCTAGACTGATTCCAGTTGTGTGTGTATGATGGTATCTTTAGGGAACCTGAGAAAATTGAGATAATGGTCAAGTCTCAAGAAAACTAGCTGTAGTATTTGTTGTCCAGTATCTCTGCAATGGGAAAGCACAAGGCTTATCTGCAGTCCTGGCTAGCACAGTCTGTGAGGCTGGACAACCTGGGTCATTCATTTTCACTGGTGTCTGGTTATCTTGCTCTGAAAATACATAGACTTTCAAAGTAACATACATAGTTGCATTAACACAAGTATAGACTGTGTGTTGTACAGTCTAAAGATGATTTTTTGTTTTATGTTTGAACAGGTAAAATATACATCATGTATCTTGTAGTTTATCTAGGTTTATTTCTTTATGTCTGTAGCTAGGATTTTCAGGGGGTCTTCTCTAATCAAACCTGATCTCTATCAACCTTGAAGGAATCCAGAGCTTTTTGATTCCTATGGAAACAAGTATAACCTGTTCCCCAAAGCAATACATTTTATGACTTCCATTTTAAAGCCAAGGCATTTCTAAAGTGTCTAGGCTGGTTTAATTCATGGGTCCCTGTTGCAATCCCATGTATCTCAGCAGCTGTCATTTGCTCAGCAATCAAAAAATTCAGAGTCAACACAACATACAGGATCCAGACTCCCTGTGTATTTCCCATCTCTACATGGTTTATTCTTTATTATTATTATTTATAAACTATTTACTTTTTCTATGACTGTCTATACCCATTTTCTTTTCCTTGTAAGCCTACGCATATTTTTAAACATACTATAACCTGTTTAGAGTGTTTTTTGTTCACTTGCTTGTTTTTTCATCTGAACCTGCTTTACTGCATATCTCTAGCCTTTCTGTCTGTATGAATGAGCAAAACCTTAAACTGCTCAGCTACAGCTGGGTCCTCCGCTTCCACTTTGGTCACTGGCTCTGGGCCATCCTGGGGTCTGTGAGAGCTGAGCCTTAAGTTCCCTGGCTGTTTTAGAGGTGTGTTTGAGTGAGAACTGCAGTCAACCACCCCAGCTCTGAAATGCCAGTATCCAGGATGTGGCAGGCATTTTCACAAAGTTTGCTGCTTCAGCCAGGCTGACAGAGGGCTCACAATATGCAAAGCCTCTTAAAGGAGCCATAGCCATTTTTTGTTTTTTTTTTTTTGTTTTTCAGCTTTATCAGGCCCTAGGGGAAATTCAGGCCCTATGTTGGAATACCACATGTACCAGGCTTTTTCTTTGGGGCCACCAACTGGCTCCCAAATCATGGCATGGAGACTTATTATTCGTTTCGAAAGCTTGGCTTAGCTTAGGCTCATTTCTGGCTAGCTTTTTTTCCTTTAACTTAAGTTCACCTTTTTTCTTCATCTACATTTTTCCTTGGAGCTTACTACCTTTCTTTCTGTATCCCTACTCTGTGTCTACTGGCTGGCCCTGGGTGTGTTCCTCTCTCCTCATTCTCTTCTTTCTTCTTGTTCTTCTTGAGCCTAGATTCCTCCTCCTATTTATTCTCTCCACCTGCCAGCCCCGCCATCCTTCTCCTGCCTAGCTATTGACCATCCAGCTCTTTTATTAGATCAATCAGGTGCCTTATACACAAAGTAAAACAGCAACACATCTTTTCATAATTAAATAAATGCAGCAGAAACAAATGTAACACACCTTCACACAGCTAAAGTAATATTCCACAGCATAAACAAATGTAACACATCATTACATAGTTAAATATTCCACAACAGCAGTATTCATGCACATCTCTCATTTATAGGATCCTCATCATTCAGATATCAATCCATATGTAAACCAGTGTGGAATCCATATACCAATCCATATATTAAACAGTGTGGAAATAATGGCACTCATACTTGTATTTTTGGATTGTTTTGTTTTTCTGTGATAGGCACAATGTTTCCCCACCCCCAAAGATGGTGTCTGTGTCTTAACTTCTGGAACATACAAATATGTAATGTTACAACAATAATAAAAAAGAAAGGTTGTGCGCTAAATTCAGATGACTAGTGAGCTGAATTTAAAAACAGAAAATTTATCCTTAATTCTCTAAGTGAAGCCAAAGTCATCACAAGAGTCCTCACAGGAGGAGAAAGGAACAGAGGCAAGGGAGTGAGATGCATTAGACTTCAGTTTGATGCAGCTGGACAGGGAGGTGAAGAGGTTCATGGGCCGAGGTAACATGGGTGGTTCCTGAGAAATGCCCTGACACAACGTTGGCTCTAGTGCTGTGCTGTCCATTCTGGACTTTGCCGTTTGGAAGGAGAATGCTTTCCTGCTGTATTATGCCATTAACTCGGTAGTAACTGTGTTACAGCAGGCAGAGGAACTCATACACTCTGCTAATGCACTAAAGAAAAGCCATAGGCCACCCATGTACATGGTAATGGAAGGTAAAAGAACACACACACACACACACACACACACACACACACACACACACACTGTTAACTTTTCATCTTTACCTTGCAATTCATCATGTTTTCTCCTCTCAATCCTGCCAGCATAGGACCAGCTGCAGTACCTGACTGAACCAGGAATGTGGCTGGTGCACCCCAATAAACTTATCTGAGGGTCAGAAAACAGAACAGCCACTAGATTAGACATAGAGGCCAGACAATGGTGGCAAACACGCCTTTAATTGTATCACTTGGGAGGCAGACATCCATTCTGATCTCTGTGAGTTCAAGGCCACACTGGAAACAGCCAGGCATGGTGACACTCACCTTTAATCCCAGGATTTGAGATCTCATGTCTTGCTTGGGAAAGACACATGCCTTTAATCCCGAGAACTGATGGCAGGAAGCAGAAAGGTATATTAGGCGTGAGGACCAAGAACTAGAGGCTTTTAAGCTTTTAGGCTTTTTAGCAGCAATTCAGCTGAGATCCATTCCAATGAGAACTCAGAGGCTTTCAGTCTTAGGAAACAAGATCAGCTGGATCAGTTGGCGAGGTGAAGTTAGCTGTGGTGTGTTCTGTTTCTCTGATCTTTTAGTGTACACCTCAATATCTGGCTCCAGGTTTTTATTAACAAGACCGTATAGCAATTTGTGTTATACTGGAATGCCCACACAGGTATTACCTGCATTGCCTGTGGATAAAATTCCAATTGCATAATGGAGAATGAAAACTCATTAGGTCTCTGACAAAGAAGGGATCTATGGTAGTTTGAATAGGTATGGCTGCCACTGACTCATGTGTTTGAATGCTTGGCCCACAGGGAGTGGCACTATTAGGAGGTGTGGCCTTGTTGGAGGAAATATGTTACTGTGGAGGCAGGTTCTGAGGTCTCACATATGCTGAAGTCATGCCCAGTTTGGCAGTCTCTCCTGCTGCCTGAGGATCAAGATGTAGAACTCTCAGCTCCTTCTTCAGCACCATGTCTGCCTGCATGTCACTATGTTTCCCACCATGATCATCATGGTGTTTCTCATGATAATAATGAACTAAACCTCTGAAATTGTAAGCCAGCCCCAATTAAATGTTTTTCTTCATAAGAGCTACTGTGGTCATGATGTTTCTTCACAGCAATAGAAACTCTAACTAAGGTAGTATCTTTAGAAGAAAGTTGTCCTTTTGTTAACACAGTTAGTCATTTGCAAATCTTCAAAATGAGGGTATAGAATAAAACAGGTACCAACATGGCTATAAAGAAAAAACGAAAGAGTAATTTGAGTTTGCTTGGAGAGGGCCTGTTGATCACATCAATCTCCAGGATTATTATTGTTACATCATGCTCTGAGTGTCAACTAAGGATGCTATGAGGAGACAGAAGTGCCTCCAGCCTCACCAGTCCCATCAGTCTAAAGGATCTAACTAAAGTGTTGGCTTGACTGCTATCCTGAAGCCACTGTCAGAACTGGGTGTTTCTATAAAGAAGCTGTGTCCATTCTCAAAACTGCTTCAGAAGAGGGTTCCACTTCATGCCTGCCAAATAGAACCTCTAAACTCCTCCTATATGGAAAAACTAAGAAATACTATTTATCTCCAGTCTTTTAATTTTATATTTATTTCATTTTAATAATCACAGAGTAATATAAATCAAGTAGTACATTGAAGCAAAGATGTGAAGGAAATTAACAGAATCATAGCCATGGCTAGAATCATGGCTTTCCCAGTTTTGATGAAGAGAAAAACAAGAGTTATATATTGTTCCATTCCTGAATGTTCTTGACATCTGTATTTTTATTCTTTTGATTTTCTTTTTCTGAAACATGGTTTTGCAAGTGGCCCAAGCTGTGTTTGAAATTCTTATTCTTCTGTCTCTGTGTCCTGAGTTCTGGGATTTCATTAGATGCCACCACAGCCCACTTGGTCACCTGTACCTTGTCACAGAGTAAGTATAACACAGTGTCTTCCCTCTATTCACCCTCAGAATGGTGAGCAGCATCTTCACTAATGTGTTCATTTTGTCAAGGAAGAAACTGAAGCCTAGAGAGAACATAAGTGGCTCCCTCAGGTTACCTACTGTCCTGTGGTGGATTTGAACTCAGATCTCAGGTCTTCCATGTGCTATGGGCCTCTTTGCACTCACAGAGTGGGAATTCTTTGTTTGCTAGGATGTTCTTTGTTACTATTGTACCTATTTCATGAAACCCCCAGAGATCACCAAGGTTTCCAATGCAAAGGACAAAAGGGTCCTTTTATTATCAGGTTAGAACCTGAGCCACCGCCAGGCAGGTGAAGGGAAATGTGACAGTGGTGGCGGCAGTGGACCCAGGAGTAGAGAGTTTTTATAGGGAAAAACCACAAGCCAGGAACTACATGCTTTGGCATCTTGGGATTGGGTAGAATGGATATGGGGCAAGGTGATTTTTTTGAAACTATTGTTCTAGACTTTTGGCGCAAAACCACATTTGAAACTATTTTATGGGTTGGAAACTTTTGGCGGGGAACCACAACCTGCTGAACGGGATTATCAGGACTGCTCAGCAGGATCATCTGGATATCTTCAAGGGCCATAAACTGTAGACAGGATGTCTGCAGGAGGATACTGCTCTGTATCTGTTCTAGTTGTCATGGCACATTCCTGAGGTCCTTCCTGTGTACAGCAGGTGGTCTAAGATGGTGGCCCTTCCCTAAGATGGAGTCTGTACTGCCCTCACATTACCAACTTCTGTTGTGCTTCAAGTGGATTAACAACCAGTTGCCTCTTGTCCACTTGTGTAAGGTAGCTGGGTGCAGAGCTGGGTAATTCAACCTTCCCCTGGTCAGGCTTACCTGTCCTATAATGCTACGGGTCCCATAGGCTTCGTTTACCAGCTTTTTATCAACTTCTTACTCCACAGCTTAATGAATACAACTGTGCAAAAGCATGTACATTAGGAGGAGGCAAAGACAGGATCAAATATATGAAAATGTGTATATTAATGACACACCTTATGGAAAACTTTTTAAAATCTATGTTAATATCATAATCTTTACAGATGTCAAAACTAATAATTTTGCATCATGGATTGAAAAACAGGCAACTGCTCTTCTAAAAGTGTCCACTGGTTTATCTTCAGTTTCATTTCTCCTTCCACCCTCAAGAATCTGCAAAAGGGACAAAAGGACCCGGTGAGGAACAAGGAGGCTGGCAAGAAGAACCCTTGAAAAGCCAACTGAAGAAGTCACAAAAGAGAGGGGACCTGGTTTCTTCTGCCTTCACCACCCCTAAAAGAGAAGAAGCTGTGAGTCCATACAAAGACCCAGGATTGGGGGCATGTGATGGGGGTGCTCTCCAGGATAAAGAATAAAGGGAAATGAAAGAGTTAAATTTTTTTTTTTTTAAAGGAGAAGTTCATCTAAGAAGATTGGTTTTTAAGTGAGGCCTGAGAGTATGATGGTTTGATATAATCGTTGCCTAATGGTTTTGTGCACATGGCTGCTGTATATGTCCCGTCCTAAAGCCCCAGGAAAACCCCTGCACAATATAAAAATTACATGTGTCCCGGTGTTTGGCTTCCAGGTTCGCTCTTCCTCATTTCTAATGCTTTCCCAAGTTTCAAACCCAGAGATACTTAGGGGTTTATTTGGTGACAAGGGCTCAATGGGTCAAGGATGTCACTTCATAGTCCAGGGTCCCAAGGCATCATGTGACCGGCTGGAGACTCACAGAGCAAACCCATGGCATAGCCCGCATCTAAAATGAAAAGAAGGCAGATCAGGCCAGTGCTTTTGTTTGTCTGAGCACTGCGGGTAACTTTGCTTAGAACCCTTCATCCCATATCACTGTGATTTCATTTAAGTAGGTTTTTTATTATTAATTAGGACTTGGACTCTGTGCAAAGCTGTGTTAACTTGAAGACTGATGAACTGTAAGACTACCATAGCCCCTAGAGATAAATATAGTAAATGTCCAATTAAAAAGATAACCTCAGGGACACCATTTCATTGGCTTGGGACATGACAGATGTGTACACAACTTAATCTTACTTCAGCATCCTTGAATCACACAGGACTTACTGACAGGCACCCAGTTTATTATTCATTTTTATTTTCAATCAATGATAAAATATATAGTTTACAAGGAACCCTGTGTAAAAATGATGCAGACGTTAACTAACAGGAAAGCCACTACAAATGAAGAAGGATTTAGACTTTTGGACTTTGGGTAACACTTCTTTCAAAATCAACTATAGCAAGCAGATGAAAGCCAAAGTATGCCACAGTCATCTTAAAAGTCAGCATTTTTCTTCCATTAACTACAGAATTCCTTCCAGTGTCTCCATCATCATCTTCCTACTTCCTTCACTGTGTCTAAGTTAGTCCTGACGTGTGTGTGGTATGTAATTGTATATATGTTTAAATGTTGAAAATGTATAATTTGGGCTAGCTAGATTACTCAGCAGGTAAAGGTGCTTGCATGCAAGACTGATGACCTGAGTTCAATCCCCAGAACCCACATAAAGGTAGAAGAAGAGACCCACAAAACTGTCTTTTGGCCTCCATATGTATGCCACTATATGAACTCTAAAATACATACATACACTAATAAATAAGAAGTTTAATTAAAGGAAAATATATGCTTTGACAATTCTAAGTGTTAACACTTTATTAAGTACTCTGTGAACAGAATATCATTTTAATCCTCACCACCAATTCAGTTTGGGTAAGGTGAGGCCTAGAAGAGCTAAATTATTTTAGAATCATCTACAAGTAGAAAAATGTAGAGCATTGCAAACTGACTTGGGAAGGTTCTGTACTCTTCCTGCCATGTGTTTTCTGTTAAGGAAAAAGGCAGTGCCTCATGGGGCATCTTGGAAAATTGTGGAAGCTGGAAAGTAGGTGCTACCAATGGGTAGAAGATGGAGAGCTGTTAAAGAACTAATTTGCTCTGGTCTTGTGTGACATTCCACATTCAGTGGAGGAGACTGCTACTCTTCCCGGTCTTCCCTGACTGGGCAGAGGTCATGGAGGCGTCCCACCAGGTCCCAGGCCAGTGGTTTTCTGAGGCTCCCCCTCCGTTCCAGCAGATGGTCAGCTTCATTTGTTCTACTTCTTAGCTCCAAACTATGGTTTCAGCTGGCACTCTTTCCTTTGTCCTAGCTCTAGTTGGCATGGAGATTTTTATCTTCATGCTTTTGTCTCTGACATATGATAAGACAATGTTTAATTTGGACTCTGGTTCTCATTTATTTTTCTGGCACTTGTCCCAGAGATCAACTAGGAAGAACAACACACAATCATAAGATGCTAATGACTTGGTTCATATCAGGGCCTCCTGACATAAGAGTTCACAGTTCTCGTCCTAGCCACTGGCCACCTTCCCCAACAGCAGAAATAGACTCAACCTTTGTGGGTCCTCACAGGGCCCTGACCTGCCCCTCATAGGAATTTTATTCCATGGAGTTAGATATGGTTGGTGGTAACAACTAATAGACAGTTCTATATAGAAACCACACATGAACACCACTGGACACCAGTGCCCCAGGACACTTTCACACAAGGACTCCTGGGTCTCAGAAATGGAGACAAAACAGAACAGGCCCCAGAACCCCACCTTCTCTGTCAGTCGATATCATGTGAGAGTCATCTTTCAGGACTCAGTGTGAGTCTGTCCTTGTATGACTTCAGTTACCCTAAGATACTTAGGAGTGCTTTTCCTCCAATCCTTATTGCCTTCTCCAGGGCCCTGGATAATTAACTTCTCTGAATTTCAATCTGTTCACCACAATGAAGCCTTTCTCTCGAGTCTCCTCTGATTCTGATTCTCCTTGGTTTTATGTCTAGCTTGTCCATATTTTTGTCATCAACCTAGAGAAGGGAACTTTTTCTCTGTGTCATATCTGTACTCATTTGTGTTAATAATTCACTCCGGAGAAGGTGACCGAGAACGTCGAGAGATGAACAGAGGCCAGGCAGTGTCTCTGCAGCCCTGCTGTATGTTAAGAGTGTTATATAGTTCACCTCATTCCCTTGTCATAACAACTCCAGGAAGAAGCTATCACTGTCTCCGTGTTAACATTAGCACTGACACCTTGAGACTCAGAAAGCAAACAACTTTCCCAGGTCACTCAGCTAAGAAGTGATGACACCGCAGTTTAAACCCACACTTGTCTGGAGTCAGAGCTCTTGTGCGTTCCATCATACACCTCAGCATCTTCACCTCACTGGGCTCCTTTCAAGTAAACACTGGAGAATATTCCCTAATATGTAACCAGCTTGATAAATCTAAAGAAAATTTAAATTAGTGCTTTCATGGGTTCCTCACTATGACAGACATAGCTTTAAATATACATACACACATATATATGCATTTATGTATATGTCTAAATATACACCTATGTGTGTATGCATATGTATATATTTGTGTGTATATAACTGATGTTCCTCCCCTTACAGAGGCCATGATTTAAGAAATTGAGTTGCATAAGAAAAAAACAACTCTCAGAACCAAACCCAAGAGGAGGGATCAAAACTAGTTCAAAGAATCAAGAGAGGGTGCTGAGGAAGTGATATATGAACTAACAGATAAAGGGTAGGAAGTTAACTAAATAGATAGGGAGGTGCCACTTCAGGTATTGGGAATGGCATGTGTACAGACTGGAGGTAAAAAGGAGAGTATGTTAAGGTAACTCCCACAACAAATCGATATGTTGATTAGTTGATGTAAGAGATGTTTTAAACTTGAATTTGAAGAAGTTGAATGGGTGTGTGTGCTCACTCTCACATGCACAGTGTTTTGTTGTGTCTTTTGTTTTGCTTTGTTTTGTTTTATTGCCACTCAGGTTTCAATCCAGAGCCCCATGAACACTAAGCATGCAATTTGCTACTAAGCTCTGGTTTAGACTGGCTTTATGTTGGGTATATGGTGCATGCCTGTAGGTCTAATTCTGAGAGGCTGAGGTGGGAACATCACTTTAACTCAGGATTTTGAGCCAAACAGAAAGACTCTGACAAGACTCTGACAAAGGATCAAAGTGAATTCTTCACAATACATTCATAATATCTGGAACTGAACCAAAGATCACCAGGCATACAAAGACATGCTAAAATATGGCCCACGATGGGGAGACAAATCAGTCAGAATCAATTCAAAATAATTCAGAGAAGGACTTTTAAAAAAAAATCTAATAACTATACTCTAGATGTTTGGACATTGAAACTGAGGCAAAGCTATTAAAAAACTCCAGCACAGAGAAGAATGCTGCATTGACTAGACACCATGGCAGACTGGATTATAAGAAAAAGTATTGCAGAAGGAAAGAATGGTGAGCTTCAATACAGACCATTAAAAACCATATAATGAGCTTCAAATGAAAGATGAAATGAATACCCAAGAGCTGTTGGTGAGCTTCAGAAGGCCTAACAGGTAATTCAAGGAATAATGACAAGGAACATTAAAATATGATGAGAACTCTAAATCCAAGAGACTCGGTAAGTGCCTTTCATAAGACACCTGAGGAAAATAAAATCCAGGCACACCATCAGCAAACAGCTGAAAATCAAGGATGGACACAAAACCTAAAATCAGCTAAACAAGGGACATGCTGTGCACAGGAGAAACTGGGACACAAGGATGACAGCAGACTCATTGCTGGAGGCAATGGGAGCGAGAAGAGGATGGAAGGTTTTCACAGTCCAAAAGAAATGAAACAACCAGCTTTAACTTATACCCAGAAAAACAGCACTCAAAGTAAAGGTGTATGCAGACACACCAGCTGAGCCCATCACCCACCCCCAGATTTGTTTTAACAAATTTGTTAAAGAAAATCTTCCAGGTAGGAAGTGATACCAGGTAGAAACCTGGGTCTATATAAAGGGACGAAGAGCAGCAGAAATGGGCACCACATGGATAATAGGTGCTATCTGACTATTCAAATCTCTTTAGAAATAACTAAACACATGGCAATGTATTTTGACATTAATAACATATCATCACTACATGTTTGTGCCCCTCAAAATCCACATTGGTACTGGACAGGCCAATGAGTTGTTATTCAGACATGGAGCCTCTGAGAGCTTATTAGGTCACGAGGATGGAGCCCTAGTGAGGGCTTTAGTACACTTGGAAGAGAGACAAAAGAGAACTTGATTCTCTCCCTAGTCTCTGTCCCTTGAAGATACAACAGAGATAAGTGGCTTAATGATTATAACCCACTATTGCAAAGTAGTAAGTAATAGTAAGTGCTCAGCAAGTCTTACTTAAAGATATAACTGTTTTCAGTAGTAATGAACACAGAGTTTAGATGGAATTAATGAGAAGTTGTCTTCGAGATCAGGGCTTTCTCAAACAAGGCTGTATGGTCCAAGGTCAAAGTATAGATTGAGAGTCAAGGTCGTGACAGAAAACCTGTGGGGATATGACCAAGAAGTTGTCATCCACCAGACACAGGGTCTGCCATCATCTTGATCTTGAACATGCACAGCACTCACAACTAAGAATAAATATTTGTCTATGCGACATAAAGGCTGAGAAAGCAGAAATGGAGAAATACTGTTAGAAAGTTCTTAAACATTCATGAAGTAAATGCAGTGGCACTGGCTAGTGGTATGTGGCCAATTAAAAACATATATTCTGCCAGGCGGTGGTGGCGCATGCCTTTAATCCCAGCACTCGGGAGGCAGAGCCAGGTGGATCTCTGTGAGTTCGAGGCCAGCCTGGGCTACCAAGTGAGTTCCAGAAAAGGCACAAAGCTACACAGAGAAACCCTGTCTCAAAAAACAAACAAACAAAAACATATATTCTATAAACCCTAAAGCACTATCACTAAACCCTAAAGCAATCATTGAACTCTTAGACAATCGCTGAACCCTAAAGCAGTCACTGAACCGTATAGCATTTATTGGCTAATTAGCCAACAAAACAGAAAACTGGAATCACTAGAAACAAGATTAATTAATTCAAAATAAGACCAAAAAAAGAATAAAAGGAAACCAGAAACAAAGAGCAGTTGTAACAAAAAGCAAGATGGCTTAAACCAAACATGTCAACAACTACATTAAACGTAAATGTTCACACCTCAAGTAAAAGTCAAAATTCAGATAGGGTTGGAAAAACCCAACACACACTAATACACTTTATATGAAAAATAATTTTCTACATAATGGTGTAAATCAGTTAAAAATAAAAGATTAACAAAGGTCATCCTAAGGCCTGGAGTTCACTAATTAGGTTTGACTAGTTGGCCAACCAGCCCCAGAAACCTTCCTGTTTCCATCTCCCAGCACTGGGATTAAAAGCACACACCACCACATTCAGCATTTTTCACATGGATTCTGGAGATCAAACTCAAGTCTTCATGCTCTCAAGGCAAGCATTCTGCTAGGTGAGCTGTCTCCCAGTCCCAGGCAAAATTATTCACACAGGACTTTTAGAAATCAGCCTTTATGTCAGGATCTAACTAGTCAGGTCTTAGTTTCTTACTATGCAACTGAAGCTAGGATGGTATTGGCATCTGAAGAATAAGTTCTATTTCATCAGGAATATGATGGGGCCCACCATCGAGAAGCAGAGTTGTACTTTCTATGTGGAATCAACACCTGCAAAGCCATCTCAGGAACACTGCAGCTTGCTGCTGGTGTATAGAAGGTCACTTCCTAGCAGGCAAGGAACCTCATCAACTGGTGGATCCCCAAACATCAGAATTTTTTCCATTACAGGGACTGCAACTCAAACTCAGTGTGAGTTTTAGCTCAAACACAAAGAATATACATTCTACTCTGCATCTCGTAGAACTTTCTCCAAAACTGACCACATACCTGAATGAAAAGCAAGCCTCAACAGATATAAGAATATTGGAATAACTCCCTGCATTCCATCAGACTACCATGTATTAAAGCTGGATTTCAACAAAAACAAAAACAACAGAAAGCTCACAAACTCATGGAAACCGAACAACTCTCTACTGAATGAAAAAATGGTTCAAGGCAGAAATGAAGAAATTAAAGACTTCCTAGAGTTCAATGAAAATGAAGACAGAGTATATTCAAACTTATGGGACACAACAAGAGGGTAAAGTTCAGAGCACTAAGAGCCTACATAGAAACATTGGAGAGCTCTCATACTAACAATTTAACAGCACACCTAAAAGCTCAAAAATGAAAAGAAACAAGCAAATCCAAGAGGAATAGACAGCATTATATAATCAAATTGAGGGCTGAAATCATATAATACAAAGAGAACAGGACAAATAATCAATGACACAAAAAGTTGGTTCTTTGAGAAAATCAAAAAGATAGGCAAACCCTTATCCAAACTAACTGAAAGGCAGAGAGAGAATATCCAAGTTAACAAAATCACCAAGAGGGACATAACAACAGACACTGAGGAAAGCCAAAAAATCATTAGGTCATACTTTGAAAACCTGTACTCCACAAAATTGAAAAGTCTAAAAGAAATGGATAACTTTCTTGGTAGGTATTACTTACGGAAGTTAAATCAAGAGCAGATAAACATTTTAAATAGACTTATAACCCCTACTGAAATAAGAAGCAGTCATTAAAAGTACCCCCTCCCAAAAAAGTCCAGGGCCAGATGATTTTAGCGTAGAATTCTACCAGACTTTCAAAGATGAGTTAATGCCAACACTTCTCAAATTATCCCACACAATAGAAACAGAAGGGTCATCTTCCAATTCATTTTAGGAGGCCACAGTTACCATGATACCCAAACTACACAAAGACTCAACAAAGAAAGAAAAAAAATTACAGACCAATTTATCTCATGAACAGAGATGCAAAAATACTCAATAAAATTCTAGCAAACTGAATCCAAGAACACATCAACAAGGTCATCCGTAGCACAAAATCTAATTGGTCTTAATAATAAAAACCCAGAGTCATATATTGAGGGTGAAAGCTGAAAGATGAGAGAAATAAAGCCACTAGAGAGACTTCTTACCTCTAGGAATCCTCAGACTAAGGGAGGAGGGCTAAACTTCTGTCTCCACCTGCCTTATACTCTCTCTGCCCAGCCACTTCACTTCCTGTCTCCACCTTCCTAGTGTTGGGAGTAAAAGGTGTGTGCCACCACTGCCTAGCCTCTATGGTTAACTAGTGGCTAGCTTCACACTCTGATATCCAGGCAAGCTTTATTTGTTAGAGCACAAACAAAATTCTGGGATGGTTCAATATACAAAAATCAGTAACTGTAATCCACCATATAAATAAACTGGAAGAAAAAACTATGATTATTTCATTAGATGCAGAAAAGGCCTATGACAAAATTCAACATCCTTTATGATAAAATTTCTGGAGAGATTAGGGATACAAGGGACATACCTCAATATAATTAAGACAATTTACAGCAAGTCTACATCCAGCATCAAAGTAAATGAAAAGAAACTCAAATCAATTCCACTAAGATAGGGAACAAGACAAAGTTCTCCACTTTCCCCATCCCTATTCAATATAGTACTTGAAGTTCTAGTTAGAGCAATAAGACAACTGAAGGAGACCAAGGGGGATATATATTAGAAAGGAAGAAATCAAAGCATCATTATTTGCATATGCTTAATACTATACATAAGTGATTCTAAAAATTCTACCAGGAAACCCTTACAGCTGATAAACACCTCAGTGGCTGGATACAAGATTAACTCAAAAAAAAGTATATGCAAATTACAAACAGATTGAGAAAGAATTCATGGAAACAATACCATTCACCATAGCCTCAAATAATATAAAATATCTTGGGGTAACTTTAGCCATGTAAGTGAAAGACTTATATGATAAAAACTTCAAGTCTTTGAAGAAAGAAATTGAAGAAGATATCAGAAGATGGAAAGATCTCCTATGATCATGGATCAGTAGGATTAACATAGTAAAAATGGCTGTTTTACCAAAAGCAATCTACAGATTCAGTGCAATCCCCATCAAAATTTCAACAAAATTCTTTATAGACCTTGAAAGGACAAGTCTCAACTTCATATGGAAAAACAAAAACCCAGGATAGCTAAAACAATCCTGAACAATAAAAGAACTGCTGGAGGTCTCACCATCACTGATTTCAAGCTGTACTACAGAGTTGTAATAATAAAAAGCAAATTGTGTTGCCATTAAAAACCCATATGTTGATCAATGGAGTTGAATTGAAGACCAAGATGTAAATCCACACACATTTTTTGACACCTGATTTTTGATAAACAAACCAGAAATATATAGTGGAAAAAAAGAAAGCATCCTCAACAGAGGGTGCTGGTCTAGTCAGATGTTGGCATGTAGAAGAATGCAAATAGATCCATATCTATCACCCTGCACAAAACTCAAGTCCAAGTGGATCAAAGACCTCAACATAAGATCAGATACATGAACCTGATAGAAGAAAAAAGTGGGGAATAGTCTTGAACTCATTGGCACAGGAGACAATTTCCTGAATGGAATACCAATAGCACCAATGGCACTAAGATCAACAATTAATAAATCAGACCTCATGGAACTGAAAAGCTTTTGTAAGGTAAAGGACATCATCAATTGGACGGAGCAGTAGCCTACAAAATGGGAAAAGATTTTCACCAACTCCACATTCAATAGAAGACTGGTTGGGGAATATTATTTTAAGGTGTGCTATTTTTGCTTATGTTGCATATGTTGAACTCTATGAAGCTGTGTTGCTGTGTATAACACCTGATGATCTAATAAAGAGCTGAATAGGCAGGAAAGAGAATAGGTGGGGCTGGCAGACAGAGAGGATAAATAGAAGGAGAAATCTGCGAGGAGGGAAAAAAAGAGCTGGAGGAATGAAGAGATTTAGCAGTCAGAGAAGGAGGAGGACTCTAGGGGCCAGCCACCCAGCTACACAACAAGCAACAGAGTAAGATTTACAGAGGTAAGAGAACAGGAAAAGCCCAGAGGCAAAAGGTAGGCAGGATAAGTTAAGTTAAGGAAAGCTGGCAAGAAACTAAGCCAAGCTAAGGTCTGGCATTCATAAGTGATAATAAGCCTCCATGTGTGAATTTATTCAGTAGCTGGGTGGCTGCCCCCCCCCAAAAAGAGAAAAAAACAACTAACAACAAAATACATAAAGAATTCAATAAACTAGATATTAAAAAAACAAATAATCCAATTTTTAAAATGGAGTGCAGAGCTAAAATAGAGAAATTTCAAATGGCTGAGAAACATTTAAGGAAATGTTTGACATCTTTAGCCAGCAGGTAAATGCAAATCAAAATGACTCTGAGATTCCACCTCACACCTGCCAGAATGGCTAAGATCAACAACACAAGTGAAAGCTTATGTTGGTGAGGATGTGGAGTAAGGGGAACATTCCTCCATTGCTGGTGGGAGTGCAAACTTGTATAGCCATTATGAAAATCAATATAGCAGTTCCTCAGAAAGTTGGGAATTGATCTATCTCAAGACCCACCTATATCATTCTTGGACACATACCCAAAGATTGTTCCATTCTACCACAAGGGCATTTATTCAACAATGCTCATTGTGGCTTTATTCATGATAGTCAGAAATTGGAAACAACCCAGATGTTCCTCACCAGAAGGGATAAATAAAATTGGTATATTTACACAATGAAGTATTACTCAGCAGTTAAAAATAAATGACTTCATGAAATTACAGGCACTAGATGGAACTAGAAAAAAATGGATGAAACTAGAAAAAAAATTGTTCTGGGTAAGGTAACCCAGACCCAGAAAGGTAAATATGGTATGTATTCACTTATATGGGGATATTAGCTGTTAAATAAATGATAACCAAGCTATAATCTGTAGACCCAGATAGGTTAGATAAAGAGGAGGGATCTAAGGGGGAAGCAGGAATCTCCATGGGAGGGGGAAACAAATAGATTTTATGGGTGAACTAGGGGTGGGTGGGATGGGAGTGGGAGAAATCAAGTGGTAGGAGGACATAGGGTGGAGAGTGGGAATAGAGGGGGAGACTGCTGGAATTGTGGGGGCTCTTGGGAGATTTTGTGGAAACCTAGTACAGTGGAAACTTCCTATGAAGGTGATCCTAATGAGGACTCCTAGTAATGGGGGATGCAAAGTCTCAACTGACCATTCATCTCTTGTAACCAAGAGAGACTTCTAATGGCAGAGCTAGGTTTTTGCACAGAAACCCCAAACACCCCAGGCTGTGTGCTAAAACAAAAGGATGCCCTCTGCAGACTGACCAGGCTCCACTGCAGAAGACAAAAGGATGCCCTATGCAGACTGACCGGGCTCCACTGCAGAAGACAAAAGGATGCCCTCTGCAGACTGACCGGGCTCCACTGCAGAAGACAAAAGGATGCCCTCTGCAGACTGACCGGGCTCCACTGCAGAAGACACCACCAACACAACTCATTGAGCATGAAGAGGGTTAGCTGGTGCCTGCATAGAGCCTTCAACCCTATGCTCTAATCTCTTTGGTGCAGTAAGGTACTTTGCAGGCTAACAAAAAAAGAAACATGGATACCAACCTAATCACAAAATCTTTGACTTACAATCAGTCCTGTCTACAAAATATGCTAGGGCAATGGTGGCACAGAACATGTCTAATTTGACCTAAGGACCATTGCACAAGAAGAAACTCATACCCAGCACTGCTTAGATAACCAAGAACCAGAGACTAGATAGCCCAGAGTCCTAGGGTAAAACCAAACACAACTGGTCTAAAAAAATTAATAAAATGGTTTCTAATGATATTCTGCTATACTCATAGATCCATGCCTGATCCAGTCATCATCAGATAGGATTTCTCAGGCAATAAATGGGAGCAGATGCAGAGACCCACAGCCAGATGCTAGGTAGAAAGAGAACCTGAATAGGAGGTGTCCCTCAAATCTTTCCTTTCTGAGCTCTGAGAAGGCAGAAAGATTGTAAGAGCTGGAGGGGATAGAGGACAACAGGAGAACAAGGCCTTCTGAATCAACTAAGCAAGGAACATATGAGCTCACAGAAACTGAAGCAGCAAACACAGGGGCTATGTGGTTCTACACCATGTCCTCTGTGTATGTATTATAGCTATTAGCTTAGTATTTTTATAGGACTTCTAACTGTGAGAATGAGTGGGTCTCTGACTCTTGTGCTTGCATTTGGGACTCTTTTCCTCCTGTTGGGTTGTTGTGTTCAACTTCAAAATGATAGTTTTACTTCATTTTATTATATTTAATTTTTGTTGTGTTTGTTTGTTGACTCTTGGAAGTCTGTTCTCTTCTACTGAGAGACAGAAAGGGAGTGAATCTGGAGGGGAGGGAGGTGGGGAAGAAGTGGGAAGAGTAAAGGGAGGGAAACAATAATAAGAATATATTATATGGGAAAAGAATCTATTTTCAATAAGAGAAAAAAAATTAAGTTATTCAGAACTTGAAAATGGGACAAAAATAAATATCTGACCTTTGTAGCTGGAAGGGTTTCTCTAGTCCCACTTGGCCCTACAGTCCTGCATTTCTCCATCCCACCCTGCCCCACGGTCCCACAGCCACTTATAAATCATCATTCAGAGACCTAATATTAATTACCAATTGTATATCCTGTGGAAAGCTTCTTGCTGGCTGACTCTTGTAACTTAGCCCATTTCTTTTAATCTATAAGTTCCCATGTGGCCATGGCATTACTGGTCTGCTGGCATGTTGCTGCTCCTTCAGCAGTGGCTGGCATCTCCCCCTCCTCTCCTTTCTTCTCTCCATATATCTGCTTGTGTTTCCCTCCTGCCTCTAAGCTGCCTTGCCATAGGCCCATGCAGCTTCTATATCAACCCATCAGAGGAACACATATTCATAGCATACAGAAAGACATCCCACAGCACTTCCCCTTTTTTGTATAATCAAAAAGGAAAGTTTTAACTTTAACATAGTAAAATTTTATATAATAGAACAGTTATCAAGCAGGAATTACAGTTATATGTCTAGTCTATTTGTATTTGGCAAAATTAAAAAAAATATTCTATCTGTCCTATGTAGTGATATTGTGTTCCCCAATATATTGTGAACACTAATAAACTTATCTGGGGTCAGAGAACAGAACAGCCAGTAGATATAGAGGACAGAAAATAGTCACACACACACACACACACACACACACACACACACACACACACCTTTAATTCTAGCATTCCAAAGGCAGAGATTCATCTGAATCTCTGTGAGTTCAAAGCCACACTGGAAACAGCCAGGCATGGTGGCACATGCCTTTAATCCCAGGAAGTGATGGCAAGAAGCAGAAAGGTATATAAGGCATGAGAACCAGGAACTAAAGTTGAGAACCAGGAACTTAACTTGGTTAAGCTTTTAGGCTTTTGAGCAGCAATTCAGCTGAGATCCATTCGGATAAGGACTCAGAGGCTTTCAGTCTGAGGAAACAGGATCAGCTGAGGAATTGGTGAGGCAAGGTGGCTGTGGCTTGTTCTGCTTCTCTGATCTTCCAGTATGCACCCCAATACCCCGACCCAGGTTTGTTTTTATTAACAAGACCTTTTAAAATTCATATACAGTCTTATATTTGTGAGTCTAAGCTTTCATATCTAATTTACCTTTTATAATATCCAAGGAAAATTATAACTATTTAGTCTTCAACTACATCAAAGACCCCAGAAGGATACAATATTAATTAAGTAAACAAGAAGTGCATTGTAAGCAACTTCCAAAATTCCAGATGGTTGCCTGGACAGTCACCCAAAGTTTCTCTGCAACATTGAGGCATCCATCTTTGGACTACAGGCCTAGAATATCTGACAGCCTCATCTGTGAAGCAGGATTTTCTAAATAGCTTTCCTACCTTGTCTTGGCAAGGATCAGCAGCCCTTTCTTGTGTCCTGCTTGTCCATTTTGGACAGCATACTGTCAGCAGTCCAGGCAAAAGCATTTCTTGCCCAGTGGCTAACTTTTGCCACAATGAAATTAAACTCCATATGGAGTTTCTTCAACGCTTGTTGAAGTAGATTGGTGCTGCCAGGAGCAGACATGTCTCATTGTCATAAAAGAAAGAAAGAAAGAAAGAAAGAAAGAAAGAAAGAAAGAAAGAAAGAAAGAAAGAAAGAAAGAAAAAAGAAATCTATGTTATTAAAATATCTTAAATGCCATATTATGTACATCTCCTAAGTGTTTAAAGATGACCTGTCTATCTAAAATATATTTCTACTTGACCTAAAACATACCTATTATGACTACAAGTTCAATTGTAATGACTAATTACTAACCTGCATTTCTTTATTATCCTAAATAGTTGGTAATAACTTTCAAGGACTAGAAAATTACATTACATTGTTAAATGAACTATATAGGTATAATACCTTGAACAAGATTAGAAATATATGTACAGTATTTTCTAATAAAATCAATCTCAGATTTTATCAATATGTAATTTGTATACAATATACAAAAATCCAACCCAATGTAAAATATTTAAAACTAGTAGTTACCTTTTAAAAGTAGATTCAATAATCTACCTTTTTTATCTTATCATTTCTATATCCTCTGCTTTTTTTCTTTTCAAAATAGATTCAATAATCTACCTTTATCCTATCATTTCTCTATCTTCCCCTTTTTCCTTTTCAGAGTAGATTCAATAATCTACCCTTTTATCCTATTATTTCTATCTTTTTTTAGAGTAGATTCAATTATCTACCTTTTATCTGATCATATCTATATCTTCTTTTTTCTTTTCTTTTTTTTTCAAACAAGAATCCTGAATCTAATCTCCTTTGTTCAGCTTTTTCTCTGACCATTATCAATTAACAACTTTAACCATACATCCTAAACAATGACAATTATCCATAACCCATTGAAAGACCAAAAATCACCCACCCCACCTCTAGGGAATATGAATGTCATGTCCTTAAAATTACTGCTTGCTGTCTGGAGGCAATGGCATCTTTAGGGGATCCTGAAAAGGAAAAGTTTGGGTTGATTATCAAGTCCTGGGCAAGGTAGCTGTATCGTTTGTTGTCTAGTCTCTCTTCATAATGCAAAAATTCAGGGCTTGTCTCAAGTCCTTGCTTGAGTAGTCTGTGACACTAGATCATCTCAGTTAGTCATCTCAAAATTGAGCACTTTGTAGTCCAAAGCTGATCTTTGTCAGCTTAGTGGTATTATTATCATCCTGATGGAATTGTCATTATGGGACCCCGCACATCTTTTTGAAGACTTCAAAGTTGCTGTTAGGTGTGGTCATTGGGTGCCAAATGTAGCCTGAAAGATTTCTCTGGCCCTGCAGTCCTGTGTTTCTCCATCCCACCCTGCCCCACAGTCCCACAGCCACTTATAAAATCATCATTCAGAGACCTAATATTAATTACCAATTGTATGGCCTATTTCAGGCTTCCTGCTGGCTGACTCTTATAACTTAGCCCATTTCTTTTAATCTACAAGTTGTCATGAGGTCACGGCATTACTGGTCTGCTGGCATGTTGCTGCTCCTTCAGCAGTGGCTGGCATCTCCCCCTCCTCTCCTTTCTTCTCTCCATATATCTGCTTGTATTTCCCACCTGCCTCTAAGCTGCCTTGCCATAGGCCCATGCAGCTTATATATCAACCCATCAGAGGAACACATATTCATAGCATACAGAAAGACATCCCACAGCAGATCTTTTATTGTCGTAGTAGGACATCTTCTAGAATGCACATCAGAGAGTCACAAGTCCCTCTGGAAATACAATTTTGACTAACAACTGGAAACCTTCTAGATATTAGCATGCAACTTGGTCATCTTATTCCACAATGGAAATTCTATTTCTCAAATCCTCATTAAACTAGCTACATTGCTCTAGAAGTCCCTTTATCATGTAAATAAAATGTTGGCACAGATTTCTTTTATTAAAATTGTAATAACACTTCATGATGAGGTTTGTCTGCTTAGCAGTTTGCACATGTGCAGTGAGCAGCATTGCTTGTGGCAGGCACAGTGTTCATCTCCATCTAGGATGCAATGGTGTTGCCTAACCATTGAAATCACCACTTGACTTTGTGTTCCTGTAACTCCACCTACTTAAGGTAGTGCAACACAGTCCATTGTGCAGCCTCTCCCACTCAGTGTCTCCTTTCACCTAGCTAACATCCTTTCACCTAGCTAATGTCCTTTCACCTAGCTAATATGAGGCTTCCTTCTCCTCAGGGGCTGAAAATATTCCATTATGTGATTCCCTACATTTTAAGTATGTCTACTCAACTGTTGGATGGCATCTGGGATGTTTCTACATCTAGGCTACTGCCATGAACCTGGGAGAGCAGATCCTCTCCTCAAGATCTGGATTCTGTCCTTTGGATGAATCCCCAGAAGTAGACTTGCTGGATTGTATGGAGTCCCGTTTGTATTGTTCCCAGTAATCTCTGCACTGTTTGCCTTCATAGCATGTCAAGTTCCATCCTCACCATGTGTATAGGGCTCCAAATTCTCCACATCCCAGGAAACATTTTTCTTCTCTGTTCTCCCTACCTTCTTCCCTCTCTCCATCCCTCCCTACCTTTCTCCTTCCTCCCTTCCTTCTTCCATCCTTCCTTCCCTTTATCCCTACACCCTCTATCCCTCACTCTCCCCTCCATTCCTTCCTCCCTCCCTCCCTCCCTCCATCCTTCCATCCCTTTTTCCTTCTCTTCCTTCCTCCCTATTAGTTTGGTATGGTTTATGTCTGAAATATCTCCCATAGGAGACATTATTTAATTAACTACTTCACTATTTGAAACAAGGTCCTATGTATTTCAGGCTGGTCTCAATTCACTCATTGAATTAGAAGACTACAGGTGTGTACCACTGTACTCCATTTACATGTCCTGAGAATAGAAACCCAGGGTTGGTGCATGTTATGTGAGCTCTTCTCCAGCTGACATACATTCCCATCCCAGACTGATGTTTGGAAAGGAAGGAGCCAAAGTTTCACTATTTGCAGATGACATAATAGTATATATAAGTGACCCAAAAAAATTGACCAAAGAACTCTTACAGCTGGTAAACACCTTCAGTAATGTGTTAGGATACAACATTAACTCAAAAAAAAAAAAAAATCAGTAGCCCTCCTATATACAATGACAAACAGGCTAAGAAAGAAATAAGAAAACATCATTCTTTATAATAGCCACAAATAATATAAAATGCCTTGGGGTAACATTAACTAAACAAGTGAAGGACCTGTATGACAAGAACTTTAAGTCCCAGAAGAAAGAAATTGAAGAATAAGTCAGAAAATGGAAAAATATCCCATGCTCATGGCTAGGTAAGATTAACAGTAAAAATGGCAATTTTACCAAAAGCAATCTACAAATTCAATGCAATCCCCATCAAAATCCCAACACAATTCTTCACAGACCTGGAAAGAACAATACTCAACTTCATATGGAAAAACAAAAGACCCAGGATAGCCAAAAGAATCCTGTACAATAAAACAACCTTTGGAGGCATCACAATCCCTGACTTCAAGCTCCACTATAGAGCTACAGTAATAAAAACAGCTCAGTACTGTCATAAAAACCAACATGTAGAACAATGGAACCAAACTTAAGATCCTGACATTAATCTGCATATGTATGAACACCTAATTTTTGACAAAGAAGCCAAAACTGTAAAATGGAAAAAAGAAAGCATCTTCAACAAATGGTGCTGGCATAACTGGATGTCAACATGTAGAAGATTGCAAATAGATCCATATCTGTCACCATGCACAAAACTTAAGTCCAAGTGGATCAAAGATCTCAACATAAATCCAGTTACTCTAAACCTGATAGAAGAGAAAGTAGGAAGTATTCTTGAATGCATTGGCACTGGAGATTACTTCCTAAGTATAACACCAGTAGCACAGACACTGACAGCAACAATTAATAAATGGGACCTCTTGAAACTGAGAAGTTTTTGCAGGACAAAGGACATAGTCAATAAGATAAAGCAACAGCCTATAGAATGGGAAAAGGTCTTCACCAACCCCACATCTGACAGAGGGCTGATATCTAGAATATATAAAGAACTCAAGAAACTAGACATCAAAAAACCTATTAAAAATGGAGTTGAGCTAAACAGAGATTTATCAATAGAAGAAGCTCAAATGGCTGAAAAACATTTAAGGAATTGCTCAACATCCTTAGTCATCAGGGAAATGCAAATCAAAATTACTCTGAGATACCGTCTTACACCTATCAGAATGGCTAAAATAGAAAAAAAACAAAACACTGAAGAGAGCTTATGTTGGAGAGGATGTGGAGCAAGGGGAACACTCCTATATTGTTGGTGGGAATGCAAACTGGTACAGCCACTTTGGAAATCAGTATGGCACTTTCTCAGAAAATTGGGAATCAATCTCCCTCAAGACCCAGCTATACCACTTTTGGGCATATACCCAAGCAATGCTCAATCATACCACAAGGACATATGCTCAATTATGTTCATAGCAGCATTATTTATAATAGCCAGAACCTGGAAGCAACCTCAATGCCCTTCAACTGAAGAATAGATATAAAAAATGTGGTACTCAGCAGAGAAAAACAATGACATTATGAGGTTTGCATGCAAATGGATGGAATTAGAAAATATCATCCTAAATGAGGTAACCCAGACTCAGAAAAACAAACATGGTATGTACTCACTTCTAAGTGGATACTAGATATAAAGCAAAAGATAACCAGACTGCAACTCACAGCTCCAGGGAGGCTAGCTAGTAAAGAGGACCCTAGGAAAGACACAGGGATCACCCAGCGATGAAGAAATGGATGAGATCTACATGAGAAAACTGGTGGTGAGAGGGGTAATGGAGGACAAGGGTTGGGGAAAGGAGAGCTTAGTGGAGCGGGAGGTCCTAGCTGGATCAGGAACAGAACAGGATAACAAGGAAAGAGATACCACAATAAATAAAGACACCATGGGATTAGGAAGAATCAGAGTGCTAGAGAGGTCCCCAGGAATCCACAAAGATGACTCTACTATAGACTACTGGCAATGGTCAAGAGGGTGCCTGAACTGACCTACTCTGGTGATTGGACTGCCAAACACCCTAACTGTCATGATAGAACCCTCATCCAGTAACTGATGGAAACAGATACAGAGTTCCATGGCCAAGCTCCAGGCAGAGGTCCAGGAGCCCAATCGATGAGAGAGAAGAGGGATCATGATTGGAAAAAGTACAGAGACAAAATTACAAAGCCAAACTAGTAGAAACACATGAACTGTGATAGCTGAGGAGCCCCCAAGGAACTGGACTAGGCCCTCTGGATAAGTGAGACAGTTGTTTAGCTTGAACTGTTTAGGAGACCCCCAGGCAGTGAGACTCAGACCTGTCCTTAGTGCATAAGCCGGCTTTTTGGAACTTGTGCCTATGCCGAGACACTTTGCTCAGCCTTGGTGCAGGGAGGAGGGGATTGGACCTGCCTCAACTGAATGTATCAGGCTCTGCTGAGTCCCCAGGGGAGACCTTGCCTTGGAGGAGATAGGAATGAGGGGTGGGTTGTGGGGGGGAAGGCTGGGGGTTAGGAGGAGAGAGGACAGGGGAATCTGTGGTTGATATGTAAAACAAATAGAAAATCTTTTAAAATAAAAAGAAAAGATAAAAATGAAAATACAAAAAGGGAAATATTACTGAAAGCTACTATTTCTAGTCTATTAACTCCCCTCAAATTATAAATATATTTATATTTTAAAGTTTCTAATTGGAAATTTTACATGAAATATTTGACACTGTTAAAAAGAAATTGGTCCATAGCTTGTGATGTTATTTTGAAGGCTGGGGGGCCTTTAGGAGACTTCTGGTTGGTAATAATCATTAGGATTGGGCCTCTGGAAGTTGTAGCTATTCCTGATTCTGGCCTAGTCTTTCTATTTTCCATTTTTTACCTTGGTGGGAACAAGTTGTCAGTACATACTCTGTGACTGTGAACACCACCATGCCCCACCCAGCATGATAGATGAAATGTCTCAGAAACTGTGAGTCAAAATTCACTTTTCCTTCTGTAAATTGTCCCCTCACAGTGAACCGGAAGCAGCTAATCCTCCACTCAGCAAAGGATGACTCCTCCTGTGGCACTGGTTCCCACTTCCTTGGCAATGAGCAATGCTGGGCTAAAATGAGTCACAAAACAGTGTGGGAGGTGAAAAATACAGACACTAAACCGAAAAATTCCTAAGTGTTCAACAGCAGGTCAGAACAGAAGAATCAATGGACTCAAAGATGAGTCATCCAAAAGGACTCAGAGAAACAAATATAAAAAGGAGTGAGAAATTCAAGACAGTGTAGAAACTTGTAAGACATCATTTAATTGTTACAGTATTTTATCAGTTTCCCAAAACAAGGACAGGTAAACAGAGGGGGGGTGCTTAGAAAGAAAGCTTCCAAAAACTAGGAGCTAACCCTCCCATTCCAGAAGCAGGAGGCTCAACAAACCCCAAACATGAACCCCAAAAGTCCACACTGAAATACATTATCATCCAACTGTCAAAAGTCAAAACTAAAAAAAGCCTTGAAAGAATGAGGAGGTAAGGCAAACCTTATGCAGGCAAACCTCTGTGAATCTATGACAAGATTTCTCAGAAAAAAAAAAAATTACAGTCCAGAGGGACTACACTGCTATGTTCACATTGCTGGAAGAAAAACGCTACTGAGCAGCAATGCTCTACTGAATCAAGCTGTCCTTCAGGAATAAGTGAGAAATACAGACTTTACCAGACAAAACTAACTAGTCTTGCCTTGCAGAAAGCACTAAAGTCATGTCTTCAAGTTAAAATAATGATCTACCAAAGGTCAAAATTCAGTCATATAGAAATCTAAAAGTAAATATACAGGTAACTACAGAATAGTTTAATTCTGTATTAATGGAGTGTAAGCCACTTTTAATTCTAGCACCAAGGTTAAAATATAAAAGTATTCAAAACCATCACAATTACAAAGATATTTTCACAGATACACAATATAAAATATGGAAACCTTGGTATCTGTATAAAAAGTATAGTGAGGAAAATTTTTAAGTGCACAATTGTAAGCAATTATTGAAGTTATCATCAACACAAAATAAAATGCTAAAATTAAATCACAGTTTAGATAAGCCTTACAAGTATCCAGAAAAAAAATTCTATTGCAAAGAAATATATATTTACTAATTTGAAAATTGTGAATTGCTATCTTGGAATTCAGCTGCCATATCTTACCTGTACTTACTTATATCTTGGCACTGAAAACATGCAAGTTTCATTACTTATTTCCTGTCAGTTGTCTCTGGCCACCTACATAGCAAGATGCCTGAGGACAATGACTCCTATACCCTTTAAAGCTAAGGACCATGCAAGCCATCTTAAATCTTGCAGGCATTTGCTTTAGTTAGACCCCATGGGTCAGAGGGAACAAAGATCTGCCCAAAGTATCTGCACATAGAAATTTGCTGTAGAATCCCCTGGGACTGGCCAGCAGCACTGATGCCACACTGTCCAGTCTTTTCCTGTTTCATTGCACTGCAAGGGCACACTTCTTACCAGAATCACATCAGCTTGCCCATGAGGCTTGAGCCTGAAATGGTCAATTTCTCTGGGCATTCACACAGCTCCCCCAACTCAGCTGAGCCTGGCATGCACCATGTGTGCAGTGTCTACACTGTATCAGCATACTGCATGTGTAGTGTCTACACTGAATCAGCTGTGTATCATTGCCACATAGCACATTTTCTTAAATGTAAGAATCTATGTTCTTGGCACTGTGATGCAAAGATTATCTGTCTTGTTACTAGATTCACAGTGGTGAGTATTATATGCAAGGCAATCCACCAATATTTTCTGCACAGAGTCCAGATGCAGAGGATCTGTTCTCTTTATCTGCTCTCTGAACAGCAGAGCCTGTGATGGGTTGTTTCAGGCATCCATCTCCAGTTGATCGCTCTGATTTCGGGGAAGGGGGCGGGGGAAGGCAGAATTAAATATGTTCATTTAGATCTCTTCTTTAGCAGAAGAATTTTTTTCTTGAAGAAGTTTATAATATAGCAACCACCATAACTAAAATATAGTGTACAAATGTGTATGAAAGATAAGCATTATAATTTCTGCTTGTTGGGGAAAAAAGTGTAGGAAATGAAAACTATAAAGTCTTGTCTCATCACAATCCACCCTTTAAGGGCAACAGAATGAGGACTCACTTCCTTCCATTCCTGAGCAAAGCGGCACAGAGACCATGATTGACCGGCTGAGGCTCCCATAGCCATCAGTTTCCGGTCTTTATCGGATGGGAGCCCTCCCAGAGTCTGGGTGATGTTCCTTTCACTTTTCAGTATGAAGAATGCTTACTGGAGTCAGCTCAGAATAGCTCAGACTTACGAAGGGAATGAGAAAGAAACCGAAAGGCTGGAGATGACAGGGAGAGGCCCCTAATGATGTGGCTTTAAGCTTCTGCGATATCCCCAGCATGGTCCAATCCTCACACTCTCTCTCTCTCAACAGGAAATAGTCGCAACAGCAATACCTCTGCATTTGTTTTTCTCCTGACCATGAGAAGCCTGGTTGGGGAGTCGCCATGGAGACAAGGGTGTCATGGGCAGCATGGTGTTCCGCACTGAAGCCGCAGAGAATCGATGTGGGGCTTGTTGTGGAAGTGTTTCCTAGGCGAGTTTATTGTACTTAAGGAGAAAATGGGAATCCAATCTGAGTGAGGAAAAACACTTCAAAACATTGCGTCTGCAGAGGGTCATTAGGTTGGTCACTGAGCGCTTTGCAGAGGGAAATACTTATTCATTCAGACACACAAAAGGCTCAAGGAGAGAATGAAGACAGACTCTGACCAGCCACTTCTGAGATCATAACCTGTCTTGTGGTAGCACAGCAGAGTCTTCTTTATTGGGTTTTTCAGCCATCTTGAAAATATTATGATATTCAATAGAAATCACTATGCTATTAAATAGAAATAAGGATCTCCTAGACTCTACAGCAGAATGAACGGGGCTTAGCAGAGGTTTGAAAGCGCTTAGGGCACATGTGCTTTGGTGGTCATCATTGCTGGATGCTGGCTTTCTGAAGCCAAGGCATCTTCACCTGTGATTCTGATGGCTCACCATGGGCTCGCTCTTCCTCTCCTCATTCTAGGAGTCATATAGACCACAGCTTTCCACCGACAGGAGACCTGTTCTCTCTCTCTCTCTCTCTCTCTCTCTCTCTCTCTCTCTCTCTCTCTCTCTCTCTCTCTCTCTGTGTGTGTGTGTGTGTGTGTGTTATGTGTATCTATGTCTATATATATCTAAATCCATATTTAATAGGAACAAAAGAGACCTAAGTTCAGCCATCTGGTGTAACAAACTGAGAAGCTAAAGGTTACACTGTGGAAACAGGTGTGAGAGTACAGGTTCATTGTGAGCCAGCACATCGCAGGGACTTGTGCTCCCTGCCATCTTGAAGTTATAAGAATCACCAGGGACTGTGGCATTTCAGTGTAAGACTTTCAACCACAAATTCCACATGGCAAGTATTTTCAAGCAGGTAGAATTATATCATAACAGCCACACTAAGTCAGAGAACTACCTGAGTGAATGAACACCTATTTACCTCCTGTCTTTGTTTTGGTGAAATGTATATAATATAAAGTTTATCCCATTAAAGGAAGGTTTATTGGCATTTAATATATCCACAATGATGTATGAATAGCACCCCTACCTGGCTCTAAATTATCCTTATCATATTAAAGCTAAAACCTGATGCCAAGCATGATGGAGCAAACCTTTAATCTCAGTACTTGGGAGACAGAAGCAGGCAGAGCTGCTCCATGTTCATGGCATGCCTGTAACATACAAGGGGCTATTCTATTTTGCATGCCCCACTGGAGTCAAATGATGTTTTGTAATGATGACTGTAGTGCCTGTGGTAATTGTTCTTCGTTGGCGGTAACCTGTAGCTGAAAAGTGTGGGCCAGGCCATAGCAATATGACATGCTGCTGCAAGAGACTCTTGTGCACTCAGTTCACTCTGTCTGTCTGTCTGTCTGTCTGTCTGTCTGTCAAAGTAGGCTCTTACATAATCAAGGCTAACCTCAAACTCACTATTTAACTGAGTATGATCTTGAATTCATGGTCCTTCTGCTTCTATCTCCCAAGTGGTGGAGTTACAGGTGTGGACCACCAAGCGGGGCTTTCCAAGACCAAACTGGGGAGTCAGAGATAGAAATGCTGATGACTACTAGTATTTGAACTGGGACAAATAGATCAAACCCTATAAACCTCATTTTCTTCCCCATAAATGCGGAGTGACAACAAGTACCATAAAAAACTTCTGTGAAGGTTCAATGGCATACTGTAATGACAAGCCCTGTAGTACACTGGGTGCTGGTGCTCGGTAGATGGTAACCCACTTTCGTTTCCTTTTGTGTCAGCCTAAGCAGAGAAGACACCTGAGCTCTCAAGAAGTAAGTGGGTTCACTTGAGACAGTCTCTGCAGGCCACTCCCCCTCAGCCGCTTCTCACCCTTCAGTCGCTGAAGCCCACCGCAGAAGCCCTTGCTGAACCAGACCTACCCTTCCATGCCCAGGCTGGCTTTTTACAGAGTCCCACTGGACTTCTAAACTGCCTCACTTCATTAAAGTAGAAAAAATGTTTGTTTCTTGCTAGCCTCATGAAAACTTTCCAATAACAAGGTTGGCTGATTTCGCCTAATAGCTTTGAGCAATTAGTATTTGACTCTAGGTTTTATACTATTATGTATCTGTAGGATTCTTATCTCTCCTTAATCAGACTGCACACTCCTCAGAAGGAAAAGACATAGTGTATTTAAAAATACTTTTTGAAATTCCATGAGAGCCAATTTAGGAGATAAGTTAATACAAAACTAAAAGAATTCACCAAATAGCAGCAAACGTTAGCAATGATGCTATGAAGGTAAGTTTGGCCCAAATGGTGGGGGTGGGATGACTTTCAATTTGCAGATTATGGAGACATCATTAAGAAGTGAAATGACAAGAAACTGGAGTCATTCTCTGGGAAAATCCTCACATCCTGCATGAGTCTTCTCCCCAGAACACTGCCAGCCTGTATAGAGCCAAGAACTCTCTCCAGAATCTGAGTGGAAAGCTCAGGGGATGGCAATACTACCAGAGAGTGTTCTAGCAGCCACATTCATGCCCTCCACTCAGCACAAAGGGACAGCGCTGACTGCCTGTCTGCCCCTCCTTCCCTCTCCTTACTTCACAGATTTAGTTACTTACTGTGGTGGTTTGAATAAGGATGGTCCCACAGGCTCATATATTTGAATGCTTTGGTCATCAGAGGCAGTGTGACCCTGTTGGAGGAAGTGTGGCCTTGTTGGAAGTTGTGTGTCAATAAGGGTGGGCTTTGGGGTTTCAAATGCCCAAGCCAGCCACAGTTTCTCTTCCCACCACCTTCGGGTCCAGATGTAGAACTCTCAACTCCTTCTCCCATGCTTCTGCCAGCCCTCTGCCATGCTTCCTGCCATGCAGTAATGGTCAAAACCTCTGAACTGTAAGCAATTAAATGTATTCCTTTCTAAGAGTTGCCATGGTCATGGTGTCTCTTCACAGCAGTGGAACACTGTCTAAAACAGTTATTTGATAGTTATTTCATGCATGTGTACAATGTATTGTGATCACATTTCCCCCCATTTTCCTTTCTTATTCCCCTCCATTCCTGCTTCTTACTTTCTTCCTACCAACTCTACTTTCACATGTATGAGTATGTTTGGCTGTGTGTGTGTGTGTGTGTGTGTGTGTGTGTGTGTGTGTAGACAGCCTCACTTTTGTGTGTTCATGATTTGGTGGCCATGTAATATCTGAAGACACTTCACAATATTCCTCCCCATCCACTGGCTCATATAACCTTTCTGTGCCCTCTAATACAATGTTCCTGGGCCTCGAAGGTGATGATGCAGATGTCCCCTGTTCCTATTTACTCATTCTCAGCACTTTTACCAATTCAGAGTCTGTGTTAACTGTTTCCCACTGCCAAGAGAAGCTTCTCTTCTCTGGACAGCAGCACTAGTCTAAAGATAGAAGCATAAATACATGAAAGACAATTTGGTTAGACATTTATTTAGTGTAACATCAACAGTAAGCTCCCTGCCTCTAGGGTTTGTGACCTTCCTGCCATAGGCTTTGACCAGCTTGTAGCACCAGGAGCAGTCCTCAAACCCCACTAGAAGTAATCGGTTACCCTAAAACAACCATGACACTATTGTACCAGTGGACACATCTTAACCAGCAGGTCAGTATTACAGTACATAGGAGACATAGCTGGGTAAGACGGTTAACGAATGCCTTTTCTCCCCCCACAGCCTGATAGCACTTTCGGGCACTATGAGTGCTACCCAGCAGGGAGGAAGCTTCCAGCTCAGTTCCAGCTTGATGTCTCTGTGGTGTCTTCATCAATGAAGTCTTAGCATCTGCTTCTTGTGGGTTTCCAAGATCAGCTCTTCTCTTAGCACCAATGTAGTAGAGGCTGGCTCCTTGGATGCTCTTCATATGTGTCTGTGTGCCTTAACCTGCAGCTATTTGAGGTCAAGAGCCATGATCTTTGGATCTTTGCACTGAGCATGTCTTCATAGTGGGACCACATTTTAAATACTCAACGCATGCTACAGTTAAGACTGTTGTTAAAACTGAGGTGACATGAAGATGCCTACCAGAGCTTAGAAGGGAGGCTTCCCTCTAAACTAGTATACTAGTTCTAACCAGATATCATTTGTTAGTTTCAGAAAACACATCATATGACATGCTCTGAAAGAAAGAGGTTGGGGGAGTAAAACAAATGACTGAATTCCTGATAAGAAGGAAAGATCTTGGTGCCCAGCAGAGCTGCAATTCCAGTGTCATAGAGTGTCACAGGGACACAGGGATGACACTGTCTAAGGCTCTAGGAATAAAATATAAATATATACACAATTTGTAAAAGTAATAAAATATAAATAATAAAAAAAATTACAGGAAGGTAGGGGTGAGAATTGTCATTGTTACTCCATTTTCCTGAGAAGAGGATCTGAGCATGGTCACTAGAACATTCTCTGAGACAGCTGAGTTGCCACATCTGTGAATGGCAGCTCCATGTAGCATGAGAATCCCGAGCCTCCATCCTGTACCCAGCATTCACCATGCAACAAGTCCTCAAGTGAACACTAGTTGGATTAGTAATGAGTTCCTGCTTTTAAAATGACACTCTGGGTTAGTGTGAAATTAAAACTGAACTGCACATACTAGTAAGTGAACACCTACTAGCTCTAAATTGAATATAATTTCTCCCTAAGACTCAAGCCTTTTCCTAGAACCTGAAAAATCTCTCAGTAAAGCAAATAAAGCCCACCCTCCTTTCTCATGGAACAAGCATGCTTTCTCTGTCCCTCTGCTCATGACACACTGTCACTTCTTTAGTATTTTTTGAGAGGGGGGTCTCATATAGTCCAGGCTATCCTTGAGCTAACTACATAGCTGAGAATGACTTTGAACTTTCAATCACCCTACCTCTCCATCCTGAGTGCTAAGAGCATGGGTGTGCACCACCACACCCCATTTATGAGTGTTGACTGAACCCAGAGCTTTGTGCAAGCCAAGCAGGCACCCCACTAACCTGGCCACACTCCAGCCCTCTTTTATACTTTCTAAGAAACAATGTTCTGTGTACATACATTCCATAGTTTTACACTCATAACACTGACAAGCTTCTTCCACCAACCACGCTGAGTGTGGTACTTGCTCTTTTTTTCCCAAATGTGGCAGTAAATCCACTGTGTGACCTATCGTGATTTTTATCCTAAAATCCTAGAAACACAGTCTCTCAACCTCTGTAGCAGCACAAAAGGAAGATGGAGATACGCCAATAGTCATATAAATTCAGGTATGGGTAAGAAATAGATCTTTGGCAGATGAATAATTCAAATTATAATTTACATATTTATTTTTGTGGGCTCTGATTTTGATTAAGCCTTGGGAGCTGAGAGCCAGGCAAGTGTGAGATAATGAGCACATAGCGCTCTAGGGATGGACTGCAGCCTAGGCCTGCCTGAACCAGGCTCCTGCCTCACCTTCACACCTGAGCATCAGCTGTCTCCAAGCAAAGCCTGGGGATTCTGACTTTGGACCAGTCTATTTTAAGTATGCAAATAAGAGATAGTTCCCAGTACATCTTTGACTCAAGGTCTGCTAGATGAACATTCAGAACACACCCTCCTATTCAGAATGAGCTAGGCACCTTCAGCCCCATCCCCACCGTTCCCACCTGGATCCTGAGGACAGGCCACCATTGTCAACCCTGCTCCTATAATACAGGCATGCAATCTTCTATCTTCATACTACAGCTCCCAGCAGCATGGCTTTCTTCTGCTTACTCTTGTATTGATTCCATCTTTTGAGACTGTCGAACTCACCTGGGTCCTAACTTGACCATCGCAAAGTTCCCCTTGATGTGGCAGATATGATAGGCAGAGGATCAGAGGACCAGGAGATGGACATTGCTGGCTCCACTAGTCTGTCTAGTATGTCATCCAGTGGCTGGACACTGTCCTGGTCATCCTGAATCCCAAGGCCCTGATCACAAGCCCCAGCCCCCTTGTGTATTCCCTATTCAGTTCTGTAACTATCCTGTTAAGGGGAAAACATTGTCACTTAGAAGTCACTAGACTAAAAGCAGAAAGTCTAGGTTCTCAGCCCAGGTTCATCTATTCCAAGTGAGGAGAGCAAGGCTCAGGAAGTCAGACTGTCACGTCCAAGCAAGGCTAGGATCCACAGCGCCCTCTTCCACTATAATGCACAGGGACATCAACTTTGATTGTTTGATTCTACCACAGAGGTGCGTGAAGATGCTGGGCAGCTGCTTGTGTCAGTCAGGTGGAGGGGACATTCCTCGCTGCTTTATCTTCTGCAGAGAGTGTGACTAAAGCATTTCTAATCTGGAGCCATAAGGAAGCCATGCTTTGTTCTCACTGAGTAATTTTCCTTTCGCTGCATTTGATCCCCAACTGTTTATTTCCCACGGAAAGAATAATCCATAAACCTTGGATCTTGCAGAGTTGAGTGCCAGCCCCACTTCCCTGTATTGTGTTGCCTGTGCGATTCCTTATGTTGACATAAGCCTCAGCTCAGATGAAGCCACCTGTATCCTCTCTGGAAATTTCCTATGACTCTCAGCTGCCTGGAGCTGGCTCCATCAGACTACAGAGAGTGATTTCTAGCCGAGCTCTGGGTCATACTTTCCAGAGTGTCTCTTCTCATGGGACACACTCGTACCACAGCAAATCTTTGGAGGTTGACTCATCCAGCCACCTATGGCCAGTCTAAGTTTATAAGCACATGAAATTTAAATCACATACTTGAGAGAATTTCATTTCCTAACAACACACTTTTCTCTGTCTTTGAACCACTTCCATGGTGTACTGCCTCATCCTTTGACAGTTCACTCTTCTCTGAGCTATATTCTACAAAGCCTAAAATCTTCGAACGCTCCAGAGAATCTGCAAGTGTCCATCACCATGGCTATCATTATTGCTGGGCGTCCTCCGCACACATTTGTCCTGTTTCCTCTGGGCTTTCTTAAACATTAATTCTACTTTCATCCATTTTCTTCTCCAAACTGAAGAAAACATGAGTCCTCTCTTCTCTGTCATAGGATATGCCTGTTATTTTTGTCTGGCTAAATTCCTCTTTTTATTTTCATTGCCTCTAATCCCTAACACCCCCACCCACCCACACACCAAATAAATAACTTGTAGGGACACTGAAAATTGCAGGGCAACATGCACCCCCCTACACACACACACACACACACACACACACACACACACCACACACACACACACACACACACACACACACACACACACACACACGCCACCTACCACAGGGCTGGGCAAGCTACCAAGGCCAGGGCAACTTAGCATGTCATATCACTGTGATATGCTAATGACCTCAACTGAACCAGTTGGAATCTCTCATGAGATTTACATGGACTAATGCTGAGAAAGGGTCAGTGGTCATTGAGATGGAGAGACTGCCATGGAGCCAAAGGTTTGGAACAATAAGTAAGACACACTGTGTGGTGAGCAGAGCACCTCACACAAAGAGGAGCCAAGTGGAAGGAGATACAGCGAGAACCTTGGCAGCCTGCTGACTCAGAGGCAGCCACCACACTTCCAGTTTCTCGGGTAGCATGAACCAGTGGATTCTTCCCATAATGTCAGTTTTGGTTGGGCTTCTAGTGTCGAATTGGAACAATTTGCAGCTAATGCCATCTTTCCACATCCACCCTGCTTCCTCTACCATGCCTCAAGTGCCTCAGATAAACGTTACTTCTTTGCATCTGATTTCAAACCCTAAATTATTTTAACAGATTTTAAAGATCCTTCAAAATATGCAATGGCTAGAGCTGTATCTTTCTTGAAGCATTAACAGCCCAATGCATATTCTCTTCAAGGACACACCGAGCCTTCCTGGAAAACACAGCCACTAATTCGGGGCTGTGCATTCTGGTACACCACGCATGTTGAATATTAAGCACCACTACAGTTATAACTGATGTACAGGAAAACCTTGTCTGTCCTTACAGGAGCCTTCTGGGCCTGCGAGGAATCTGGAACAAACCCAGATCCCAAACTGGCTGAGAAACTTAAACAAAATAGAGTGAAATCCTGCCAGCAGTAGAGAAGCTGTTTCTAAGAAATCCAGCACCAGGTAAAAAAGCCACCAACACTGAGTCCCAAACTCAACCCATGGCAAAACAAACAAACAAAAAATTAAAATTAAAAAAAAAAAAACACCCTTGTGAAGACTGGAGATAGCTCAGAGGGTAGAATGTTTGACACGAAAGCCTGAAAAGCCAAACCTGACCCTTAGAACCCACATAAAGGTGAAGAAGAGACCTCGAGACACAAAATCATCCTTTGAGTTCCACCTGTGCGCTCTACAAGCATGAGAGCACATGCACACCATAAACATACAGATGATAACAATAATATATCATTTTTGTTTAGTTTTTTGAGACAGGGTTTCTCTGTGTAGCCCTGGCTGTCCTGGAACTCCTGCTGTAGACCAGGCTGGCCTTGAACTCAGAGATCTGTGTGCCTCTGCCTCCTGAGTGCTGAGATCAAAGGCATGCACCACCACCACCTGGTAATAATATATAAAACTTTAAACTCTCATTGCATTGCAGGTAGTCCCTTATACATCCTTATCTCAGGAACACAACAACAAGAAATGGAAAGTCTAGAAAGACAAAAGGTGGGGTGTGGAAAAGTGATCATGTGGCTCTCAGCAGAGGCTCCATCACTGTGTGCGATGCATTCTGGGAAGACAGTGAAGCACAGCCATAGGCAAGGGACCCAAGGGCTCACAGACAGAACATGCTGTAGAAAGGAGGAGGAGCCAATAGTCACCTACGTTCCCAAAGGCCTGCCACCTGCTATGCTGTGACAGTCTTGGGATTCATATCCCTCTTCACTGCACTAGGAGTAAAGTCACTTCTACAAATGAGCCTTAGTAGTACTTGGGGATCAGAGCCACAGCCCTGAGCACACCAGGGAACTCCCAGAACCTCCCCGCTCCTCAGGCTAGCTTTGAACTCACTCTGCAGCCATGACAGGCCTTGAACTTGCAATCCTCCTGCTTCATCGTTTCCAATAGCTGGCTCAAACACATTTATTCCCATCACTACCACTATTAGTAAAAGTAAACGTGGCTTCAAAGGCCACGTAGAGAATCCAAGAGCTCAAAGTTCACACTGATATGTCAGAAGAGTATTGAAATCCATGTAGATTCAGACAACCCTATCTCTCTGCCCACTGTGATAATCCTGCAGAGACTTGAGCAGCAACAATGGAAGCCTGAAGACAGACATTGGGGATGCATCCTTCATAAATGGAATAACCCGAATGCCCTTCTCTATGTCTTTACCCTGAGCATAATTATTTTCCTATTTCTTGACCAATGCTCAATAGAAAAAACAACTTGTGAATAATTGAAGTGATAAAATCAGGTTCATTATTATATTCCATAGAGGGCTGATTTTGGTGTTTCGAACCAAGGTATAATACAAAAAAGAAAAAACACACTTAGGGAAGGCATAATAAGGTCATATCCCATATGATGTGTGTCAGTTGGGACTTGGAGGGAGGACAGAAGGAGAATGGGGGTGAGTAAGACCAGAATACATTATGCATGTGTAAAATGTCATGACAAACACCACTGTCATGTATAATTAATATATGCTAATTAAAAACATTAAAGTTCCAAGTGAGAGAAGAATGTTTGGGAGACAGTCTCTCTGTTGGATACAAAAGCACATAGTGAGATGATCTGTTTTCTCCCTATGTACACAGACAAACACATTGCTCTAGGAGTCAAAAGTGCCATTGCTTAAAGTGTTCCCCGGGAACTGTTAACATGAAAAGGAATAGAATTTCAAGGTAGGACTGTTATTTCACCCTTCCTTCCAGAAGCTTCTCCAGCTGTGGACAGCACTACAGGTCTCCTTCCTAGAGTTTGTAGGAAATGGAGCATCTCTGACAGCAGTGTGACATAAAATGTACTTCCTCCTGAGCAAGGCTCTCATTCACAGTGCTAAAGAAAACTGTAGCCTGATTGCTGAAGCAGCATTATCTGAAGAAAATCATTCTTTCCTTGCCCTGGACCTCTCAGAGCATGGAGGGCACCCCTGTGCGTGGGAGTCAGATTCTCACTGCATTGTTTCTCAGGTCCAGTTTCTCAAGGGAGAAACGTAAAAACCCACCAGTCAGGTTCCTCCATTGAAAAGAGGCTTTTTGGAAGGCCAGAAAAAATGCTCATGGAAGAACCACTGTCATGTGACCGGTCTTTGCAGTGTGGCATTTCAATGTCTTAGAAGTCACAAAGAACACCAAGTTCAAGGTGACTAGTATTTGTTTGTTTGTTTGTTTGTTTATTCATTTACTTATTGAGACAAGCTGTTATATGATTCATTCGGGCCTTGAACTTGCTGAATAGCTGAGGATAACCTTGAACGTCTGATCCTCCTGTCTCTGTCTCTCAAATGCTGGGACTGGGATTGAATCCAGGGCCTTATGATTGCTCAGCAGACACTCTACCAACTGCTTTATCCTGGGTCTTGACTTGACTTCCATGGATGATATGTAGCAGAAGCCAGAAACCTTTAACCAGACCAATAACTCGTTGCAATGAACATTTGCAAGGAAAGCTGATTGGACAAAAGAGTATACTGTGTGACATACCACAACTTCCACTGCGAGACTTTCTTTCTCTCTTTCCTTTTGTGGGGAGGTTACAAGGGTGTAGGGCGGGTATGGAAGGATTGGGAAATGAGTAGGATTGGGGTGCATGACATGACATTCACAAAGGCTCAATTAAAAAAATATGGGAAAAAAGGAGTAGTTTGGGGTCACAGTGTTTTCGGGAAAGCAGTGTTGATGCTGTCATGGTTCTGACACACACTTGACCTCCAATTTCACACATGCGCACGCACTGCAACTATGTCAAGACATCACCAACTCAGTCTGTGACGCTGACAGCAAGTTTAGGAAACAATGCAGATGTGGTGTCTTCCAGGGCTGTGTTCCACCAGTGGCATTCACAGCGCCCATCATCTCCTATTGTGTGTAATGACATTTTGACTCTCTGTCTCACCTCCTTCAGGACAGGGCTTCTGGGAGCTGTCAATAGGCTCATCTCACAGAACAGCAGCTCCACGCAGTTACTCACCAGCGTTACGGAACTATTTTAGCTACAGAACTTCGACACAGCCCAGGTTTATCCCACTCTCAAGCTCATGAGGTTTTTCAGGTGCTTCTTTTTTGGTTTGTTTGTTTTGTTTTGTTTATTTTGAGACAGGATTTCTCTGTGTAACAGTCCAGGCTGCCCTGGAACTCATTTTGCAGACCAGGCTGGCCTCTAACTTACAGAGATCTGCCTGCCTCTGCCTCCTGGGTGTTGGGATTAAAGGCGTGCGCCACCACTACCCTGCTCAGGTGCCTTTTTTAATTAGGAAAACAAATTTACATTTTTTTCTCATTAAAAATATTTACAGCATTAAATAAAAAATTAAAAATCACCTATCAGGAGGACAGCCATCCACAAGTATTCTTGGGTACCCTGGGCTATGGCTTAAAGCCATGGTTCTCAACCTTCCTAACACTGCAACCCTTTAATACAGTCCCTTGTGTTGTGGTGACCCCCAACCATTACAATATTTCTATTTATTGCTACTTCATGGCCGTAGTTTTGCTACTGTTATAAATCAAAATGTAAATATCTGTGTTTCTGATGATCTTAGTCAACCTCTATGAAAGGACATTAGATCCCAAAGGGGTCACAACCCATAGGTTGAGAACCACTGGCTTAGAACCACTCTGGGCCACAAGGCTTTACAAGGCCTGTGCTGTGTTTTTCTCCTCTTTGTCTTCACCTGTTTAAAACTTGAAGGTGTTCTGTGAAACCACTTGTTTCCAGTGACTCATCTTGAAATTACTGATTTCGTCTTCCTGGTTCTTCATAAAGCCAGAAATAAAGATAAGACCGCATTGTTTCCTCTTCAAACACACCTGCTCTGCAACCCGAAGACTCCAGAGCTGTTATTGTTAATTTACCCAATAACATTCTCTTTCATCTTTCACAGAAGCAGAAATCTGTCCAGAGAATATGGTTCCTGCCTGCTGTATCCACCTGTAAGCTCCCAGAATGTCTGGATGGGATTCACCTAAGTTAGTCAGCACACGACTCTGGAGCATCTCCTTTTGTAGCAGACAGTGATTGCCTTCTAGGTATTCAGCTGGCAGCTGAATGAAGTTTCTCCTCCTTGGAGTTTAAGCTCTAGTGGGAGTAAGAAGGTAGACACAGAAATAAATGTGATTAGTCCACATTGAGAAATGGCCTTGGATGGAAAGGGAAGAAGGCGGCATAGCACAGTGACAGAGAATGTCTGCAGGCTGGTGTCAGAGAGCAGCTCTCCTAAGGCGGCCTCTGAGCTGAGGCCAGCATTGCCGCAAGGAGAACAGATCTGAAGGGAAAAGCTTCCAGATAGAGGAACATTCTAAGGTGAGAAGCTGGTGCCATTGAAAGCCTCGAGGGAAGTGAGGAGTAGGTGAGGTCAGAGACCCAGACTCAGGACCCAGACCTAAGTGCAGTGAGAAGACACTGAAGGAGTCTTAAGCTAAGATTTGGACTATTGGTATAGGCTGGCAAAAAGGTGTGTAAAGCCCAGGTAGAGTGACTGTGTCGTTTCCTTGAGTGGGTGGCCAGGTTGGTCCCACGCCGGTGTATGTACAAGTAGCACTAAAGGGACATAGTGGGCTGTATTTTTTTTAAAGAAGAGAAAGAAAGGAGGTTTGGAGAAAGATGGGTTGCGGAACCTACAGGGAATTGGAGGGAAAGAATGAGAGTGTATAATCAAGACACTTTGTAAGTTTCCAAGGAATAAATAAAAGTATTTTTTAATGAGAAATGATCATGCTTGGGCTAAGAATCTGGAGAAGATGAGAGGATGTAAATGTCTTTCAGGGGTAACTGCATGAAGCAAAAGCAAATGTCAAAATTCCCCCTAAATATGTAGTCAAGGCTGCCACCAGTTTCTGGACCTTGGAAGTTTAACTGAGGCAAAGATTTGGGGAAAGAATGAAAGCTGATGCAGTGCTGGAAATGTCGTTTGAGCTCTCTATTATTTTAGTTTTCTAATTAGAAATGTCAAGCAGGCAGCAAATATACAACCAAAGAGATGTTAGAGGAGGGGCCATGCCTGGAAGTACAGAGAACACCCCATAATGCTCCTGAGAACCGGGACCTCACAAAGCTCAGCATTCACACCTAATTGTGCCTGGACCTCTGTGTTCCCTGTATGCCTCAGTGGCATGTGGTTCCCTGTATGCCTCAGTGGCATGTGGTTCCCTGTCGGGGCTTACTTCCTTTGTCATCCATGTCTTCTTGAAGTACCCACCCAAGACAAACCAAAGGGTGTCACAGACCTTCCTCAGTCACGTAATAACCTGCTTTTTGTGACAATATAGGTGACTGTGAGCGGGTTTGTAAGGAGGAGGTTTCTGACCAGACACTGGGCTTCTGGACCCGTCATCAATGCTCACCTCCTTCTCACCTCTCCTGCAGTCTTTGTTTTCTTCGTACAGGTGCCCAGCTGCCTCTCCACTCCTATGGAACCTTGACTTCACTCTGTAACCAGCCAATGTTTTGATGTTTAAAGGTTTACTTATCCCCAGGGCCATTTGCTTTTTCACTTACAAGGTTGAAAGAACAAAAATTTTCAGGTTCATACAAATGATTCTCAGAGGAGGAAATACATGTGGAACCTGTCCAATCTCAACACATGGAATGATTCTTGTCCTGTGGCTACATTGTCCATGGCTTTTCACCTTGTCCATCTTTGAAATCTCTTTGTGGGGAAACTGGGAAGCATGCTATAACACGGATAAAACTGAGGGTATTTTGCAAAGGGAAATAAGCCGATCATGGCAGAAAAACTCCGTGTGCTTGCTTGCGGGAGGTATACAAATAATTGAGCTCTTAGAAACTGAAAGTAGAATGTGGTTTCCAGGGAGTGAGAGGAGAGGCAAACAGGGAGATGTTTCAGTAGGGAGAGAGTTTCAGTTTTGTAAGATAAAAATCATTCGAGAGACAGATTTCAGAACAATGTGAATTTACCTTATCGAGCCATGCAGTTAATACTATTCAACTATGCACTTAAAAAATGCTGAGAAGAAAACTGTGTGTTATGTTAAGCCACAGTTAAGACCTAAACATATTGAAAGCTAAAAGAACATGAGATTTGTACATAAAAAATTGAAAGTACTATAGCTTTGAAAACTGTTTCTCCAAAACCAAGAATTCAAGAAAACTGATCTAGACATAAGTATCCTAAGCCCAATAAACATAAGCAGATACAACTCTGCCAATAACAGAAGACTTGGTTGGACATTCTTCTGCCAGGATTCACTGAATAGAAAAATCAGCCTAACTGCTATTTGGTTTTGACTTGGGTTGTCCATCCCTAACAGGAGGCCCAGTTCAGTCAGGCACTAAGATTTGGAGTCACTAAGAAAAAGCTTCTTCCCTTCCCTTCCATCCTCCTTGCCAAGATCCGTCAGGCTCTTCCCCTAATAGTCATGCTAGCTCCTCCATAACTCCTCCATGACCCCTGAGTGTCAGTACGTCCCAGAGTCCCCAGCCACATGCGTGTTTCAAGTCCTCTCACTCGACCTGCATGGCACTGGTGCTCCTGTTTCGTGCCTGGCACATTCTTTTCTTCCTCTGGACTCGGCAACCACTCTTCTCCTGGCTCCCAGTCTCTTTGCTGGGCGCTATTGTGTCCGGTTCCCATTCAAATGTCTTCCCTTTACCCTAAGTTTCTTGTTCTGTTTCTTTCCTCAGTAAACTGGAAACTCAATCCCAATTTACACCTTTCAGTCTTACTTATCAATGCTACATTGGGAAACAAATGGATTTTTTTGACTGTCCCTTATAACTGTCTACACAAAGGTGGATGGGTCTTGGCTTAGTGTTCCAGAGACCAACCTCAGACTCACCACATCCAAATCCTTCCTTTATTCCTAAATCAGAACATTTTCTTGACATTGCTGGTGTATATTATCTTACAGACTTATCCAAACTCGAAGAAAACAGGTGCACCCACACATCTCACGTCGCCATCTGTGCCCTGAAGTCTTTTTGATCCTAACCTGTCCTGCTCCTAGGTTCTCTGTGAAGACTCCCACACATGCCTGCTATATGTACTGTCACTCTCTTACCCCATTCTTCTCACTCCCAGTGGACTGTACCCACCCCTTCCTGACTTCCTGCCCCCTACAGGCACCTTGTTTCCAGCACTCCATTCTCCGCTCTGGGGTGGTCTTTCTAAAATGCCAACCAGATACAATCGCTTTGCTTAACGGACTTCCTTTACCAACTCTGCCATTTTCTTTTTCTACCATGAGAAAGTTCAAAGTCCTTCCCATGTGGTAAGGCCCAAGTCCCCTCCTTGCACCTTAAGCTTAGAAACAAACTAATGTACTGAAATCATCATAAAGACTTCTTTATCTTCATGTCTTTCTTTTAGACAAGTGGTTCCTTTTGTCCCTCTTCTAGTTTAAAATGGCGTCCCCCCCCCCCTCACAGCTTGTTCTAACCCCACGGTGGCATTCTGGGTGTTCCTTTACACCACTTGCACCTAGTACAAACCAACAGCAATGAAGTTGCCAGCACTTCCACGGATTTGTCTATTCCAAATCCACCCCAAGGGTGAAAGAAATGAGTATTCACCCTGTGCCCTTAGGACCTAATGTAGCATCATGGTAACACATTTTAAATTAAGTAATAAGTTTAATTAAGCCTATTTCTGCATATAGGTTATTGTACTTTGCTCTTTAAAACACGAATTATCTTTATTTACGTGGATGTGGATTGTGTGTATAGGATATGTGCACATGAGTGTAGTGCCTAAAGAGGCCAGAAGAGGGTGTCAGATCATCCTAGAGTTGGAGGTGGGTGGCTGTATGCCACCTAACGTGGGTGCTTGGAACAAAACTTGAGTGCTCTGAAAAACTCATAACCTTGGAGCCCCAACCTCTGCTTGTACCCCTCGTCCCATCCCCCATGCTGTGACTACCTTTGCTTGTTCCCTTCATCCCCTCAGATAGTCCCTGCTCCTGCTGCCATGTCACTAGCTCTCCACCTGCTTGTCACCAACCATCTGTCTCAATATAATGATCAGACTCTAAGGTACACATGCACAAATGAGCTGTCTCTTGCTCATTGCTAAGAGCCAATCATATTTGGAAAGACCAACATAGAAGTGCCTTGCCAGCCTGCTAGTAGTAAGAATAACAGTATCTGCTATTTTCTCTACTCTGGGCAACTTTTCCTTTGTGGTTTTGTTTTCATTTATGATATCCCTACAACATTTACAGAGGTGTCAATATACAAATGCCCCAAATTTTACATGAGTAAACAGAAGCCTAAAGAAGTCAACTAATTTGCCCCAAATCTATAGATACAAAGTCAAGATTCAGAACTAGCTCTCCCTGTCTCCATTTTACTCAGCTGCCAAACACATAGTGAGCTGTATAAGATAGTCAGGATTTCAATGACTCCATCAGACAATCTACCCCAACAAATGTTTAACTTAGAAAATCCAGTCATTGTATCTGTATATGGTGACCATATGAGAACAAAGCTGGAATTTAAAAATCAATCCTTTTCCTTCCTTTCCTCCACAACAAAAATTCATGTGTACATGTGGCTGAAAGAGCACAGATATCCCGCTCAGCTGCTCTGAAAGGTGTGGGAATGTGTGCAAACACAATGCCACCAAGCACAGTCCAGATGACATTTTGAAAACAGCTTTTTCTTTAGATACTCTTCACTTTTAAAAAAACAAGTTTTTTTTTTTTACAGTAGAATGTAATGTATGTCTGACGCATATAAGCTGTGCAGCAAATGTGCCAATTGCTTCCCAGTGAGGGGAGGCTGAGGGGGAAGGAACTGAGCCCTCGAGCCTTCAGTGCGATTTCCACTCTTGTGGCATGACTTTGGTCTACCTCATTTATCTTACAGACAGACTTTATTCAGAAAAATGTAAGTATTGCTTTCTGCAAAGCAGTACTTTACTTTGATTATGTAAAGCCAGCCAGAGCATGGAAACAGATGTCTACGACTTTCTTCATCGGTGGGTTTTGTTCTGATGAATTTGCTCACGAGCCCTCTGTGCATTTCTCACTCCTTGAGGAAAAGCTTCCTTCCTTCGGTCAACAGAGCTGCTCAGGACTTCAAGCCTGAGACGTAAAACAGGTGGATCCAGCTCGATTCTAACACAACAGACTGGATCTAGATCAGGTATTCTGCTAGAATCACTTGAGTGGGATTCTCATATGGACGATAGCCCCCTGTTAAGGAGACTGTGTCCCTGCCCCAGCTCTGCCCTTGTCATATTGGGTGACCTCCAGACAAATTCCTTGACCTCATGGCATTGCCTCATCTATGAAATGAGGATAACAGTAGACACCACTTTTTGTGCCCTGGAAACACTCAAGCTCATCAGCACATGTAAAGCTCCTTGAAGAGCACTGGTGTGTCCTGTGACTAACAGCTGACAAATTTCATACATGTGATCATCAAGTTTTAGGATTCCTGGGGTAATCTATACAGGTCAGCATTAGCCCTCTGCAGCTCTGTAGAATAAGAATTCTGCACACACACACACACACACACACACACACACACACACACACACACCCCTCCTGCCTTTAGCAGCTGAACACAATACAGAATATGTCTATTTCTGGCCACTATGGAGACTACCCAGCAGGACTGCAAATTCATGCCTCAGCAATCACTGTCAAGCCAGTTGCTTAGGAACCCAGAGGTTTCCAGAATGGTGCTCGTCCATCTCTCCACTGCTTATGTGCTGTTCCCTACAGGAGGTGTCGGTATACCAGCACTCAGCACTGAGTAGGACATACCCCCATAGGAGAGCAAGACTAGAAGGGATGACAGATAAGAGAGGTTGTGGTTATAATACAGCACAGATGTTAGGCTACTACTGGATAATATTTGTGCAATATATTAATCATCTTATCTTGTGTTTGACTGTCTTCTACTAAACCAGGAACTGTTTTCTCTGGGCGGATTTTGCCATAACTCAAAAGCTTTGCATTTGCAAGAGAGGATCTTGAAGCCCAGGGCAAATTGCAGCCATGAATGTGTTTGCTCAACTCAGAACTGAAAGCAGTTTTATCAGAAGCTCTAGATTACAGGAAACTTGGGTATTTGTGACCTATGGGGTTTCCTGTTCTTCTAAGGATTAAGAAGAAAGTGAAAAGAACTTCTGATTTGAGGAACAACATTCAGACAAGGAGATCTAGAGATAAAGGATGAGGGAGAGGCTGATCGTGGGTCTCTGAGTACGTCCTTGGCACAGAGGCCAGGTGTGCAGAGGCAGATGGACTTCATCCTGATCTATAATGCAGTAAAAATCTCAGACATGTTGAAGTAAAACTCACAAGTAACTCTGTCCAGCTAGCCTTGGAACAGCAGGGCAACGACATATGGAAGGAGTATCTGCAAGATACATGTGGCCCTGTGCACCTAGCTTCTCTTGGCACTTACATCACATGGAAGGGATCTAGACACTCTGGATGTTTCAGAAAATGTTCACTATGAATGCTGAGTGACGAATTTACTCAATCCAAATATTAGCCAGACCTCAGATGAAGAGTCTCTTGGAATTTGAAGTAACAGAAAGAGACAAAATGGGGCAAGGGGAGCCAACTGAACAGAAGACAAAAGCCAAGCTCTTTGAGAGACTTCACTGTGCATTATGTCTTGGAAAAGCACAGCTTCGTTCCAAAGGCCAGAGGGATGCTCAAGAGCAGATCTGATGTGAACAGAGACTACTTCCCAAGCAATGTCAGATGATGCAAGTGGAGTGGATATAAGCTGAGCACCCAAGCAGGCAGAGGGCAGCATGCAAGCAATTCACCTCCTCAGCATCCCCAGGACCCCTGTAGTTATCCAAGCCTTTCCCTGAAGCCAGGTCCCATCACACTTTGAGGCAGGAGTTAGGCTATTTGGAATGGCTGATTACTCATCTAAGGGACAGTTATACTGAAGGTCAAATGTGTACTGTTTTCTAGCATTGGCAGAAATCCCAGACTGAGACAAAATTAGTCATTAAAACAAATTAAAAAGAACATCCACAGCCTCTATGCAGAGTGGCTGACCAAATTTGAGTCCTCAAGGCCTAGACTTAAATTGGTATGAGAACTTCAAAAAATACAATGTTCCAGCTGTAGAGGGTTAAAAAGGTTTCCCAAAGAAGTAACGTTTGGGGTGAATTTTGAGGAGCAAACAGGAATTATCCAGTTAGAAGGAAGTTAAAGTATATTTTAGAAAAAAAGTAAAAAGCCATATGAGTCAAATAATTTGGGTAAAAGCAAATACCGCATTGTCTGGAAATGCAACGTTATTCTAGGAAAGCATTGAGGGTGGGGAAGGTGCTTACTCAGGAGAATGTGCAAGCATGAGGATCTGTGCTCACATCCATATCCACACAAAAAGACAGACACGATGCTGCTCACCTGTGATCCCAGAGCTTGGCAAGTGAAGGCAGGAGGATACCTTGCTGACCTGTTGGTCTCAACAATCAATGAGCTTCAGGTTTAGTAAGATACCCTGTCGTTGAGAGTTGAGGAAGTGGAGCGTGACTGAGGAAGCCACGACACTGACCTCTGGCCTCCACACACAACTGTAATACATGTGTGCACCCATGTCTGCATGCACACACATACATGAACACCTGTGTAGATACACACCAAGAGGAAATGGAAAGAAAGGACTATAAGAGCAACTGTTTTGAGCAGGTAGACTGCAATACACTGCCTACAGCTGTGAAGTCATTGTCCTACAGGGTCTTCCAAGTGATTGGGGACCAAATAACACCCCTTGTTCTTCAAGGTCTCTGCATTCTGCAGCAGGGATGCACCTCCGTTATAATTCACTCAGAATCTACTAACTAAGGTACCCACTGGTGCCTTAGCCTAGGGATGGGAGACACCATCTTAATTTCACACAAAAACTTCATATAAATTAACAAAGAGCTTTAAAATATGGCCAGCTCTGCAAAGCCATGTGAGTTAAAGAATGTGATATTGAAGAACAGAAAGGAGCTACAGAAGGGTCCTGAGCAGGGGGAGTGGACATAACAAAAGGATGTGTTCCAGCAGCAGCTGTATGCAGGCTAGATAAGGAGCCCGGAGACTCCAGAAGTTACTGTAGTTGTCCAGGCATGAAGCAAAAGGGGATTTGGTGGTATCCATGGTAACAGAAAGAGAAAGATAGAAAGATGATTTTGAAGGCAGAAACAACAGGACTTGATTACTGATTGGCTGTGAGTGTGTGGAAGAGGCAGCCATGATAAATGACTCCAGGGTTTGTGCTCAGGAAGCTATGGGAATAAATCTGAAACAGGAATGCTAATCAGAGATGCTGCTTTGAGAGGGAAAATGGAGAGTTTGGTTTAAGGCATGCTGAATTCCACAGAATGATGGACTACATAAGTAGAAATGTTCTCTGTACCTCAGAAAGGGTAAGTTTAGGACATTTCCTCTTTTTTTCTCACCTCCCCACTTTTTTAGCTTTAAAAGCATATGAGAACGCTATTTGGAAGGAGGGGATCTGAGGGATAGATTTGTACCTTCTTTTCTTTGTAATAAGCTATCAAAGAAGACCTTCACCAGCATCATCAGCTGTGTCTTTAAGTGAACACAAAGAATTACTCAGCATGTACCTGTGCTTGCCAGTTGGGTAGTCACAACTCACAATAACAGATTCTGAACCTCTGAGAGGTCTCCAGGTTTAGAGAGCCAACATTTAAAGGCCAGCCATGAGAGAAAATGGAGGAAGACAGTAATGGTTGACCTACGTGAGATTAAAGTCCATATGCTACATGGGGAAACCATGGATAGGAAGGATGTGGTACCAAGTCAGAGCAGTGGGGCTCGGGGTGATACTGGGAGATTGACATTTAAAAAAAAAAAAAAAAAAACTACCGCCGGGCAGTGGTGGCGCATGCCTTTAATCCCAGCACTCGGGAGGCAGAGGCAGGCGGATCTTTGTGAGTTCGAGGCCAGCCTGGTCTACAGAGCGAGATCCAGGAAAGGCACAAAGCTACACAGAGAAACCCTGTCTTGAAAAACAAAAACAAACAAACAAACAAAAAACTACCTAGATTTCCTTTTTGGATAGGGCTAACTTAAGTTATCCTTTCCTTGGGAAAGAAAAGTAGATTGAGGATGTTGCTTACATAATAATAATTATTAATTTGTCTATGATCCAACCTTATAATCACTATCTTATCACCTTCATGGATTCTGTAACATATGCAAGACTATGAGGCTGACCTGCAGCAAAACTGGACCTCATACACAAATCCCCAGTTGAATCATTCCAGTGAAGATGAGAAAGTCCACAATGTTTCATAAGGAAATTTAGCTGCTTATTAAAAATATCAGAGAGTAAGAATTCCCAAAAGAGGACTGCTGGGGGCAATGTCTTCAGCAAGCTTCCTTCCCATGGACAAACAGTTCCACCACATGAAAGATTCAAGGCAGGTCTCCCCACCCTTCTCATGTGAATGGCACATGCCTTCTTAGGAGTATTTGTTTACCCCAGTCGCTAGGTCCCTAGATTTCACAGAGGACTTGTTCAGCTCTTTCAACTGAATGGGGCAGTACTGTGCATCCACGGGATGCGTGACAACATCTTACAGAAGATCAAAGAGAGGGAAGGAAGGTGGGTTTTATCCCACGTTCCCACTATTCCAGTCTAGTGCAGTTGTACCACTGAGCTGGGACAGAAGCGATCAGGCTCAGGGCATGTCACACCACTTCTACATCCGTCTACTATGCTGTCAGGAGAGTTGGTCAAGACTTGTCTGGATGCCGAGGAGATTAAAAAGCTCCATCAAGATTAAAAGGCTCTAAGGCGCCACTTGCAGAGTCTAGTGGGATAGCAGGTGAGTGAAGGTCCCATTCTCCTGTGCTGGCACCAGTCCAGCCCCCAATCTCACCTAACAACAAAGCTGGATTGACTTTCTCTGTAAATTGTAGACATCGAATCTTCACATTTAACCTTTACATAACATGTTTTCCTTCACTACAATAGAGGGACTTTCCTGCAGCAAGGATCTTTATCTTTGCAGCTAGCTCAGTGTATGAAGTTTGGTTTCTTTTCTGCCTGGCAGTTTCCTCCAGAGCCTAAACCTTACCAGCATTCTATGACTCACAGCTGCATTTCTTATAAGTCAATGCTGAGTGCTGTCTCTGACACTATTAGAATTGGTGGATTAAAAAGACTCAAGAGAAAAAGAACGCGGTTACACTTGAGCTATGCGGGATATTCCCACTCTATCCCTTCTTTTCTTTTCTCTTTTGCTTTCTATTTGTCCACCTGCTTGTCACAAACAGTTGTTGTCAACCTGTCGAATTCCTGTTCTTTATAACCCTCACACTCTGCACAACACACAGCCTCTTATCAGGAGGAGGATTCTGTGGTCCCCTGTTCTCTCTCTCTCTCTCTCTCTCTCTCTCTCTCTCTCTCTCCCTCTCTCTCTCTCTCCTTGGTTCTCCCTCAGCCCCAGTAACCTTCTGTCACCAGTTTTATGTGCTCTGCTAAATTCCTGATAGCAAACCTGCCTGGTATTCCTCAAGGGTCACACTCCATGAGAATGATTCCAGAAACTGAAGGTAGTGAGACACAGGGTATTGCACTTCAGATGGAAGAACCTTAGTGGTATAGATGGCACGGGCTTCCACGAGTGAGGTCTGTGTTGAAGACAGTTTCCTGAAGGAGCTCAGGAATCTTAACTCTAACCCCAACCTTTGGTAGCAGAAGCACTGGCCTCCATTGAGCTGTCTTTCCAAAGGCATTTGCATAGAAAACACTCTCAGAAGATAGACTACACCCAAAGGGCAGAAGTGCTTCCTACCCATCACAAGGATTAATGTCCCTAATGCCAAGTCCCTCTCCTGTTACACAGTCTACTCGGTGTGCAGATGCTGCCCAGCCTTCTCACATTCCCTGTAGCTATTCGGACTCAGAAAACTCTCCCTCTCCCTCTCCCTCCAGCTCTCCCTGTCCTCATATTATTTTCATACTCTGCCTATTTCTAGTACTCTGAGTAATCTGCCCTTTGTTTTGGCCCCAAGAGTCTTGCATGGTCTATGAAAAGCAGCTAAGAAGCTAGCTGGCTAATGTATTCACTCACAAGTAGGCAAAAAAGAAAAAAGAAAAGAAAAAAAGCTCAGCCCTTGTCACAGTTCTTGACATTGTGATTTTTTTCAGCTGTCAGTAAGAACATTAAGAAGATAAAAACTTAGAAGCTAAAATTTCTGCTCCATCAACATCTTGAAATAGTTAATTCTCCCCCCCCCAGCCCCCTCCACTCCCACCTCCCTCTAGTCTAATGTACCTTCTTGGCCTCCATAATGATAGGCTGTAATAGCCCATTTATTCAGTAGAGTGGATCTCTAAAGCCCATTTCCAGATTACAGCTGGTGTGCCAGAACTGCGTTTATTTTCATTAGTAGAGAGGACAGAGCAGCCTGGTAGAGCTGACTTTTCAATCGCTCCATCAGAAAGTGGTCTGAGTATTTCTCTCCACTCACTTGCTCACACCAGTGAACAAAAGCCTCACCGAACGAAGACTCCCAATGTTCAAGCCCCCCATTTAGACAGCAGCCAGGTTAGCATTATAATAGGTGTGGAGAAAGGACTTCTCTCCAGGCTGGCTCTTCTCCAAACAGAGAGCAATCTTAGACACAAGACAAAGTACTCTCCTGATTTTTTAAAACCTCTGACCTTCAGAGAACTCAGAGATTGAAGTGGGCAAATCAATCAAGCCAGCAGCATTTTAATATAACCCGTTTACAGTGGCAATCAAATAAAACAGAATCTGTCATTTCAAGTTAATTCAATACATAATGATAATTGTATATCGGATGAAAAAAATCTGTGAGTCATGATAAGTCTTTAAGAGATGACAGAGGAGCCCTTTCAGCACACAATACATATCACATATATACATACACATATCAAATACATACAAACACACACAATACATATACCTCATACACAGCCACACATGATACACACATCTATACACACACATAATACATACTCACACCACACATCACATACATACATACCCACAAACACACATACAGTCTCACAGACATTTAAGTTGTAGTTTTCCCAAATAATAATGCTGTGATGAGAAATGCATCTTAGAGGTCAAAAGAAATTCCATCCTCTGCGGTTAATCCTTCTGAGTCCCTATGATCCCAGTTCATTCCATACTCTAGCCTCTGACCCTGCACAAGACTGACCTTTTCTATTTTAAGCGTAGTCTTTGGGGAGAGAGGCGGGGAAGAGAGAAGGAGAGAGAGAGACAGCGCAAGCGAGCAAGCTGATGCAGCTTGGTTACTGAGTGGGGAAGGGACAGGGGAAACCTCACTGGTCCTTCCACCAGTGTACCCAGAGGCATGCTGGGGAAGGCTCTGGGGCGGAAAGATAGTCTCAATTCCCATTTTTTGCTCAGGGTGGGGGAAGATAGGGAGGAGAGCCCAAAATACATGCCGTTTTCTTTGTGATAAGGATATGAAATGTTGCCCACAGGCCTGTGTGGTTGAATCCTTGGTTTCCAGCAGGTGGCGCTGTCTTGGAAGAGTGTGGAAGCTTTAGGAGGAAGAGCCTGGCTGGAGGAAATATGCCACTGGGTTGGACTTGAGGCTTCACAGCCAGGCCCTGCTTAGTTTTTTGCCTCTGCTTCCTGACTGCAAATGCAATGTGATCATCCACCCCACACTCCCTTCCGCCATGCTTTCCCTGTTATGATGGACCATGACCCTTGGAGCTATAAAGCAAAATCATCTTCCCCTTAAAGTGGATTCTTGTCAGGTCTTGTATCATAGCAAGGAGAACAGTACCTAATACAGTTTCCCGGGACACACCCTGCCATTCCTTCTTACAGTTTTGAGTAAAACTGCCTGCTTTCTTTGTGTTGGTAGCCCTTTAGGAACAGAGCACAGACATTCAAAAGATATACTATACCACATGCTGCATACTTGCTGTCATGCCCTCACTTGGACCCCAGAACAAAACAGGAAATTCCCTCTAGATTTATATAATGGGGTGAGAAAAAAATCATAAAGACCTCCGTGAGCGCAGAAGAGATGGAGAAACAGTCTAGAGTGTCATGATGGAAAGACATTTAGATGCTCAATTAAAAGCCAGAGGTATTTTTGTAGCTCCTCATGCTGCCTTCACTGGGACACCCGAGAGTTAAAAAAAAAAAAGGCATGGGGAGACTTCAGCCATCAGATGACCAGAGCTGTAAGCTGACTGGCTGGACAAGAGGAAATCTCCAGAGTTTCAGCATCACACAAATCCAGTGAGCACAGGAGGAGAGGAAACTAAAGATGGAAACTGGTCTTAGAGTGCTGGCACTATGCAGCTGCTGGGGAGGGCAGACACGTTCACAAGCTGGCTAAGCGCTCTGATTCAAGAAGTAGCCCCTGCTGCACAGACCTACTGGGAGTGCAGAACAGCATGGCATACAGTGTGCTAAGACAAAATCCTAGAGTTAGGCCAAAAGGTGAGGAGACAAGAATGACTTGAAACTGACGCGTTCCTGGTGGTGGTTTAACTGATGATAATTGGTTGGGCTGGATCTCTCCTGAGGATTCTGATAGCCTAGATTCTGCTAGTCTGAGCAGGGAACATTAACAACAGCCCTTCCAGAATGTTACTACAGAAGGGTTTTTCCTATCTGGATATACTACCCCATATGCCAGGAGGCACCAGCCTGCCAAAGGGTCCTCAGAGATTGTGTTGGGATATATAACTGTCTTCGGAGAAGGTACAATTTGACTCACCTGCCCCCAAATCATCTCATTTGCCAGCCTTTATCTGCCTGAAGTCCCTCATGCCTTTGGTTAAAGCAAGCAGTGTGCTGGAAATGCAATTGGAGGGAGAGATGGTGGCTGTTTTCAGGCTTGGGCTTCTGCTAACCACTGATGAGGCCGCTCCTTCAGATCAGCTAGAGAGTAACTTGAACAAAGTGTATATATTTTATAAGTCCAAAATTGGGTGAAGTGATTGAACATGTTAAAACGTAGTTAGGGGCTTCAAGGTGTGTTTTTGGTTTTTGATTTAACTACAGCAGTGCTGGATGAACTGGGATAGTCTGCACCCATGAAACAGGGTTGTGTTGGTGGAGGAGGAGGCGGCGGATGCACACTATAACCAGGTGAAGTGGAACATGGTGCTGCCTGTCTGCCAAGAAGCTTCTTTTTTCAAACTTCCTGAATAAAGTTGCCCTCTGACCTTCCCAATCCCATTGCTGGCTGGAGAGCGCCACCTACCGCACACCATCTACTACTCTCCGTACAAGAGTCCCCGACTGCCCAGTGACAATCCTAATATTTATAATTACCAATTGGACAAGTGTGTCCTGGGCTGTGGGTCAAAGAGGAGGAAGAAAAGCATCCTCTGACTCGGGAAACGGGGCAAGACAGAAGGAGGCTTTGAGCATCCCTTCACTCTCGACACCTGATCCTAAGGATGCTTTGGGACTGAGTTCACAGCCACATAGCAAAGCAATAAAGCACAATCAGAGGAAAGAAAGACTAAGCAGAGACAACCAAGAGCAAAGGGGAAAGAAATCGACACAGTAGCTAAGAAAGCGATACATGGCGTTCCACTTTGCACACACACACACACACACACACACACACACACACACACACACATTCGTTACTAATTAACAACCTTTAGTCACTTCGGTGAAAATCCACACTGGAGTCTGCAGTCTGATCAGTGTGCCTGTTCTGCGATTTCAAGATCTAGGCCTGGACATTGTGGTTTACTGCAGGGGCCCTGTGTCTGCGGCTGTTTGTTTTACACCTGTCATCCAGCAGCTTGTGCTGCTGTTGGATTTTCTGTACTCACTGGGGTTCCCAACCATGGAATACTTCCCTGTTCTCACAACTTCATCCACCTCCTTCAGAGTCAACAAACATCAGGATTCAGACAGGAAGAGGTTCCCTCTCACCTGAAAAAAACCCCAAAAAAATCAAAAACCACCTAGACAGTGAAGTCTGTCCCCCACAAGGGATTCATGGAAGGACATGAAGGTAACACTGAGGATGTTAGGGAAGGGAGCCATCAGAGGTTTAGCTCATCATTGTACCTTTAAAATTGAGTTAGGAGAAGCTAAAGCATTGTCCAAGATCAAACAGCAAGTGACAGGTAGGATGTGAACCTGTGGTTCCCAGAGCCCTATGTCTTTCCCTGTCTAATGCTGTACTAGATAGATCTCTGGGGCTCTGCCAAGTCCGATCGTCCGAGATAAATGCCTCCACTTGCAAAAGTTGGCAGAACCACCATGCTTCCAGCCACATCAGGTTAATACATTTGCTTTTAGTAGGTATATGTACTTGATTGCAAGGAGTAACTGTCCCCTGCATCTACTATGTGAATGCTACGAAAGTGTTCTGAGAGACCATTTGGAGACCACTCTACAAAACTCTCACTGCCATCTGGGAAGAGGTTTGAATCTTCTTGAAGCAGACAGTCATCATATTTGTTTTTCTTACACAAAGTACACCAAAGCAGCAAACTCTCAAAAAGTTCTGAACAGCCAGTTCTTGGGAGTAAAGCCCTGACTGGTAGTGCTTTTTTCTGTGGTATAAATTCTCCCAGTGTGCCAACTTGAAGCCGTCAACTAAACACAGAGTTGGGGAATGGGCACGTCCATCAGTGCCTCTCAGCCACATGAGCCGACTCCAACACACCACAGCTCCAGGATCTGTGTGACTATCATGGGACTCAGCCCATGAACATCCAGGAAAAGAGCCTGAAGCAAGCAGTGGGACTGCCAGGGTGAGGTTACAAAATGTGAGCTCTAGGTTGGGTTTTATGCTGGTTTGTATTTTACTGACTTCAGCCCTGCATTTGATTATTTATTGTTAAGTTTCCTGTCATAAGAGGTGTTTTTCTCTGCCTGAGTGCTGCCAGCTGTACCTTCCTCTTTCCTTTAGCCTTGAAGGAAATATGAGCTCTTCCCGGTCCGTGGGAAGCTGTTGACTGCAGCTGGAGGGTTGGCTCTTCTGCCTCTCAGCTCTGTGCTCACACTCTGGCTACATCATCAGTCCTCCTGGGACAACTGTGCTGCTTCTCCAGAAGCTCTTGGGGTTTGACACTCTCCTAAATTACATGGGCTACATCCTCATGAAATAGTATTCTTCCATTAAAATCTCTCTCTCACCGCTTCCCTCCACTGCTTTTTCTCTCTTTTTTATCTTGTCTCCTTTTGTCTATTTCTCTCTCTCTCTCTCTCTCTCTCTCTCTCTCTCTCTCTCTCTCTCTCCCCCCTCTCTCTCTGTGTGTGTATGGTGTGTGTGTGTGTGTATGTGTGTATGAATATGTACATTTAAATATATGCTGGAAGGTTCTATATATGCTACTAGAGGAGAAAAGTAATCATCATTCTTATGCACCCTGCTACAATCATGCCTGGCCTGGCAATACATGACCACTGATACAATAGGGACACAAACATCATAGGAGTAGCCAACCACTGTCTAATTGGATTGAAGGCCTGCTCCATAAGATGGAACTCATTCCTGGTAACACTATTGGACTAAGAACCCATGGTTACAAATCTCAGCAAAGGCCCTAGGGGAGAACTTACTACTATTACTCTGATTGATATATATACACATGCAATATATGTAATACATATATATACATTTTCCAAATTAGATGTTTTGTTGTATCTAATAACATATACATATATGTGTGTAACAACATTTAATTTTATAAAAGAGTCCATGAATTTGAAAGAGAACAAAAAGGGTATATGAGAGGGTTTGGAGGGAGGAAAGAGAAGGTGGAAATGGTGTAATTATTTTATAATCTCAAGGTATAAAAGAAATAGTTTAAAAATAAAAGAAACTGATGCCTAATTGAAAAAAAAAAGAATATGCGCTTCAGGGGCTAGAGAGAGGGTTAAGCGGTTAAGAGTGCTTGCCGCTCTTGCAAAGGACCTGGGTTTGGTTGCCAGGACCCTCTTGGGGACTTACCACCATTTCGATCTGCAATTTCAGAGACTAATGTGTTCTTCTGACTCCTTCAGACACCCAGGCATGCATGAGCTGCACATACATAGATGCAGACAAAACTCCATCCATATAAAATAAAATAAGTCAATCCAAAAATGTTTGTTGAAATAAAGGGGGAAAAAGAGTGTGGTCTCTGCAGTCAGAGTGCACACAGGCTCCAGAAGCTGGGCTTTGCCTGTACCAACCAAGAAATCTGGGTAAATGACTTAAATCGCCCATCTCTTGAGGTACTTGTATAAAAGGGAAGAAATTTCTGAAAGAAATCCCGGCCCTGAGACATGAACAGTGTGGGTGTAGGTTACTGGGCTGGGGAGATGGTTCAGTCAGTAAAATGTCTTTCAAACATGAGGACCTGACTCCCATGCCCAGAACCTGCACTTAAAAAATAGTCAGACATGGTGGTACAACTGTAATCTCAGTGCAGAGGGCACAGACAGGTGGATCCCTGGGGCTTTCTAGCCAGCCAGCCTAGCCTACTTGGCAAATTCTAGACCAATGAGAGATCTTGTCTCAAAAGAAATGCCTAAGGAACAATACTCATGGTTGACATCTGGCATCCACATACATGAGAATTCATCTGTACAAACACACATGCATGCACACAGACATATACACACTAAATAAGTAACAAATACACAGTATCTGTTAAATATCCTGTGTTTTTTAGTATTAGATCCTACTAAAGGCCATGTCCCCAATGTCTCTTGCAAAGTTCAGGGAGAGTAAGAAAGATAATTGCCCTATACTCAAGCAAGTCAGGGGTTGTGATGGGAATTCTGACCCCTGGAGAATACTTGCCCATTCATTTTAGAGGTCAGCTGCCCTACAGACAATTCCTCTGTCACCTCCCTCATTGCACAGACAGGCGTGGTGACTCTGCAGCCAGGGTTATTCAGATAGGACAATTCCACCTTCCACAAGAAGGCAGACATCAGGGTACATTCAGGGCAGGCCTTCATTTGGTACACAGAGGGAGGTACTTGAAGTACTTGGCTGGCTACATCCTTCAGTGTGCCATCTCGGTTCTGTTTTTGTTGTTCCTTTTATGAAACGGAGTTTCGCTATACAGTCCTGGTTGGCCTGGAACTCACAGAGATTCCCCTGCCTCTGTCTCTAGAGGGCTGGGATGGAAGGTGTTTGCCACCATGCCTGGCATTTCTATTCTCAATCACAAAGGAGTCTATGTCACCCTGCCCAGAAAAGTGTGGCTTCTCTGTTTTAGCAGCACTGAGACATGGAGTCCTCTTCAAAGAGAAAGAAAAGCAATAAAGCAATTAGACATATGACAGAATCAATCTCTCTCTTACTTCCACCTCTACTTTTTGAAATTGCATGTGATTATCTTTTCACTTCTCTGCTTTCCAATAAATTACTTTTAAGATGTTATTACCTCAAGCTTAGAATAGCATTTCAGCTGTCAAAAATATTGCCTAGATTTCAGTTTGGTTCATCAGTGACTTTTATTTTTCAAGGTACATTTTTATTTATTTTAGTGGGAGTGTATACATTTGTGTGTAGGTCAGAGGGCAAACAATGGTAATCAGTTCTTTCTTTCTACCATGTTGGACCCAGGGTCATTGGATTTAGCAGCAAGTTCTTTTTCCCTGTAAACCATCTTGCCTGCCCCTGTTCATCAGTTATTTCAATCTTCTAGTGTTGGGTGGTAGTATCTAGTACCAGTTAGGAGGCACTGTACAGACGAGGATCCTGTAGGAACAGTTGTATGTGACCCCTGACCTCACAGCACTGTCACCGAATCACGGCAGAGAAGCAGCACGTGTGTCCTCAAGAAACAAACAGGTCATTTTGGACTGCTGTCATTCTGTTGCAGGAGACAAAGATTGATATGACAGGACAGAGAGACAGGTGGTCTAGCTGAAGTCTCATTGGTGCTGTGGGAGGAAACTTAAGAGCAGAAAGAAGCAGAAGAGAACCACAGGGTGCAGGAGCTTAACAGCAGTTAGCGGTGCCCTCCTTCACCTCACACCCACATTTTCTTCCCCAAACCTCCTTGAAAAGCCTCCCTTCTCTTCCCTTCCCTCCCCTTCTCTTCCCTCCCCTTCTCTTCCCTTCCCTTCTCTTCCCTTCCCTTCTCTTCCCTTCCCCTCCCCTCCCCTTCTCTTCTCTCCCCTTCTCTTCCCTCCCCTTCTCTTCCCCTCCCCTTCTCTTCCCTCCCCTTCTCTTCCCCTCCCCTCCCCTCCCCTTCTCTTCCTTTCCCCTCCCCTCCCCTCCCCTTCTCTTCCCTTCCCCTCCCCTCCCCTCCCCTTCTCTTCCCTTCCCCTCCCCTCCCCTCCCCTTCTCTTCCCTTCCCCTCCATTTCCTTCCTACCTTCCTTTAAAATAGGCACTGGCCCCTGTTCCAGTTCCTTGCATGACTTTTGTAGCCCTGTGCACTCTCCAGCAGACCACTTCCCAGCCTCATTTGCTTAACCAGTAGCAGGCTGGCCCTCACTTCCTTCTGTACCATTTACTGAATTTTTATGCACTTCATTTTATTCACTTCTTATTGCCAAGGCCTCACCATAGAGACAAAACCCAGGAAGTGATTATGAACATTTCCCTCCCCGTGCATACTTTCTTTACAATCTTTACCAGTCTTCCACCTCCCAATGCGGGTAGCAATTACTGACCAGTTGACCTGTAGACCAGGCTGGCCTAAAAGTCAGAGATCCACCTGCATCTGCCTCCCAAGTACTGGGATTAAAGGTGTGTGCCACCACCACCTGGCCCTGAACCCCTTTGTTTTAATTCATATGAAACAAGGGGTTAATAGATGTATGTAGCTAAAAAGCAGATAGAAAATGTTAAGATTATAAATGTTAGATGGAAGGAACTTAACCCACATCTACATCCCATGCAATCCTGGCTGTGTCCCCCCCACCCCGCCCCACAGCATGAAGTTGGTTCCCCCTGTACAATGAAGAGAACATTTACCTAAGGAATCTGTGTGAAGAAGTAGTGACAAGTGTGTATAAAGGTTTATGGAAGTGCCTGGATAAGAGTCGTCATGGTAGTGGTTCATATTCACAAGGCCTAGCAGAAAGAGGATAGACTAGACACTCTGTCTCATCTGCGCACTATAAACAAATCTGGCCTGTCCCAGTCACAGGCATTAGGAATACATAGAAGTCTACCCCCAAGACCCAGGTCTCAGCATTCTTCGTTTGCCAAAATAGTCAGTCAGACATCTAGTTGCTTCTTCTTCCCACCCACACTGTCTCTGGTTTGAGAACTCTGCTCCCTACTTCTATCTCCAAACTCTTTTGCTCTAGTGACCCTGAAGGACACTGTAGACCTGATCTGCCCTTGTGACTCAGAACTTATGGTCTGGGTTCATACACACTCCAATGTGAGTAGAGATTGTCTTTCCTCCCCATCCTGTCCAGGAAAGACCTTCGCTTCCCACTGAGGGAGAAAGAGAGTGGCCCACAGTTGACCTAATAGAGTGATAGCTAATGAAAACAAGAAAATCCATCACCCACTTGAAAGGAATAGCAGTCAAGTTTGTGTTCATACTTTCACTAGTTACTGAAAACAAAGTCTTCCATATTTTAAGAGTGCTGCCCACTCTTAAAGGCTCCTGGTCACTGTTGCTAATTCTTTGACACAACCCATAATATACAATTACAAATGCCAAAGCCTCTTATAATGCATAACCACACACAAAAGGAAGACAAAAACTAAACCAAGGCAAACACAAGCAAACCAAAAATGGAACTTGCCAAAATCTGTCCTTGGCTTTTCCTTAAGCACTGCCTCCAGGTACTTTTTCTGAGATCTGCTGTCTCCTTGCTACTTAAGTTTCATCTACTTGTCAATGACTGAGGTATTTTAAGTGAGGAAGAAAAAAAAAAAAAAAAAACACTTGAAGCCTAAAATACAATCCTTCCTATATCTCCAGTGGCAATCTGTACATCTCTAAGAAACACTTGAAGGAAGACCCAGAGAAACGACTTTCTTGGGGTTAGACTTCAGATATCAAAGGTTGAAAAGTATCTCTGTTCTTGAAATCACATCAGTTGTGGGGTTGTTTCGTGCATCTTTCACAAACATTCAAAGCCAGACATAGCAGACAGAAAGCAACAGGAGGTGTTGCGGGAAATACGCAGCTCTCTTCTTTCACGTGACCTCTGAGGTTAGAAGCACTCCCGTCTTCCCAGTTGCTCCAAGAAGGATCTTAGAATAATCAAGACTGGCCGTGGATTTGGATTCCTCCAGGCAGCAGGGCTTCTCTGAAAAGTCACAGCTTTCCCTCAGACCAAACCTGAAAGAACTGGCTCTCTATAAAACCCAAGCTGGCCAATGATTCTGGAAGAATATTATTCTAATAATGAAACTATCAACATAGAAAAGGCAGAAATGTCCATCCGAGCAGTAGCATGGAGCCTGCACAGGAAACTGTTTAGTCCAGTCCTCTCAAGACTATTTCCAGAGAACTAAGGCAGCTTACATTCCATGAATGAGTGTCTTCCCAATGTTCATTTCAAGATTACAAGACTCACCATCTCATCTTATTCATGGGAATACAGAGACTGAAGGAAAGGCAAAGCAACCAGGAGAGAGGTACAGAACATGAAAGGTGGGAAGCTTGTCTGAGATTTCACAGAGTCAAGAAGGTGGAAGTCGTGGTAGTTGGTGAGTGTGGCTTCAAGACTAGAGAAGACTGCAGAAGAGAGCAGGGGACCCATGGGAAAGGGACAGTGGAAGAGACTGAGTATTCTTCAGTAAGCACATCAGAGAGCCAACAAGGCAGGAACATCTGAATAAGCCAGTGAAACGGTGTCTGATACACTCATTCATTATTGTCACTGAAGGTCAAAGACTCTCACAAAGTCAGAAACACTAAGATGGTGACAGTTAATGTCATGCTGGAAACCTCAGAACTCCCAGAGCCAGGCATGAACACAAAGTCTACAAAGTGTAGTAGATCCTGAGGGTCCTCTGTTTTCCTTCTCCTGGGCTTCTTGTCCTGCTCTTCTTCACTTCTGAGAAAAGGAACCAATGGACCTAAATGACTCCAAGTGTGCGTTTACTGGTGTCTCTTTAGGTTGAATGGTGGCAGACCACTACTTCGCGTCAGCTTCTGAACTGGCAAAAACTGCTGCCTCGTTTAGCCATGGTGGAAAATGTTGGGCAGACTCTAGGTGAACAGCTAGCAAAGAGCTGGGAAACCCTCCAGGGAGAGAGCTGAGGGCATCAGTCACCGGAGCAGTAGTGAAATGGAACTGTGCTAGCTAGCCTTTGATTTCTTCGGCTCCACCCTCCTCATCTCTGCTTTCACTTAGTAACCAGTGCTCAGCGCTTGTTTTGGGCCTCCCATGAAGTAATGCCAAAGGGACAGAAACTGAACCTGTCCATCTTTTGCACCTTGAATCCACCAAGAAATTATGACCCAGCTTCAATCATCTCCCCTCAAAGGTATTTTAAGATGTGGCTAAATGTCATACTGAGGTCCTTCCTATGTGCAATCCGGGCCTGTTCATCAAAAACAAGGGAAGACTGGCAAAGCGTGGACAATGAGAGACCACATGGGGCAGAGATGGCCCACAATCAGAGATGGCTTTTCTCTATGTTGTTAATAGAGAAGAACATAGATTTCTGTCTACTTAAAACACAAAAAATGTAACCAAATACAGTATTTGAGAGCTGAAAAGTTGAATTACTAGTAAAATATAATTCTTAGGTCCAGAAACTTATCTAAACAACTTCCTTTTCTGGAAGGAACTTCCTTCTCTGACAGAACAAGATAAATGTTCCTCACGAGTATTCAAGCCATTTCACAGTTAAGGAACAGTGATTCAGGGATTGGGAACAACCGGCCTTGGCATGAAGCCACTTCCTAGCAGAGCACTCCTTCCCTACTCTTGGGACTTTGTATTGGTTGTTAATTACAGATACATAGTCCCTGAGTGCCTGTCATGCACACAGCACACCTAAGGGCTATGAAGAATCTAACCCAAATAAGTCCTGGTCCCCACTTCCTTGAGTCCATGTGGAGGTCGCTGTTCACCAGATGACATCCACTGTGTGAGGAGAGTCGGGCTCACAAACATCAACTTCTGGTTATGCACATTCAATTCTTCAGTCTTCAGCTGAGGCAATTAGGACCCAAGACAGCCATGCAACTGCCTCAAATTAAATAACTCATCCGAAACAGAGACCGGATTTGAAGCCAATGGTGCCTAAATCCGAGACCTTGGCTCTTCCCTCCATCCAAGTTTATGCCACACTTAAATGTTCCGTGACACCTCAAGGAAATGGGAGATACTTTAGCTGTCTAGTCCCTATAACAGCACTACCATAGGCAGCTTTGAGATGAGAAGGTGCTGGATGGAGGCCTCCTTTGGAGCAGGCCAGCCTAATGCATAGTAAGAACTGAGAACAGTGCATTTTGGGTTTTCTCCCACACCATGACTCTAAGGAGCACAAACAGTAACAAAAACAATATTCCCTCTGTTTTCCCTGGCATTCCAATGAGCAGAAACTGATAAACAGACTGCAAATAAAAGAGGCTAGCAATGTCCTAGAGAAAAGACAGATGCACTTTAAAGAGCTGAGGAGATGGGAGTGTTTTTCAGGCTGGTGTTGAAGTTTAGGCAAAGGTATGTGTTTGTGTATGGTGACTAAGCCTGTGTGCATGGGAAGCAGCCCTTCCAGATGGCTGAAAATGTGGTAATGTTGGAAGACACGTATAATGATTGGCACCCTAAAAGAAAAACAGATGTCTCCTCAAAAGAAAGACTTGGGAATAAGTTGCCTGATGACCTCTTCGGGCCTCTTTAACTGGGTCTCAAGGTCAACGTCAGCACAGGGGAACTATTTAGGCTTCAAGGCACTTCACTGTGTCCCAGGAAAGAAAGAGAGCACCAGTGCAAAGGCAGCTGCACTTGTGTGGGCACACACAACAAGTAAACAAAACAGAAAACAAATTTTAAAATATTTTGCTGATGCACAACATGGCCAAGGCTCTCACTAATTTTATGTCTTCATCAGATAGAATTTTAACCTGAGACTATAACAAAATGGGTCATGGTGGACATCAGAGTTAGCTGTGGAACTGCTCTGTGCTCACTTTCCTTGGGCACTGTTCCCTACTAGCTTTGGCATAAATTTATGTCCTATTGCTTCCCACTTTGTGGGAGTCTGCTGGAGTCCAGCTCCAACCTGCTCCCACCTGTCGAAGGGTTCTTGGGTGGAGGAGAGAGGAGTGAGGAAATATTAGGTAGAAAGATAAAAAGAGATGGTAAGAAAGACAGAGAGACACAGGATAGCTTCAGGAGGGCCCTTGGTCACCACCCAACAGCCCAGAGCTTTATTCAAAAGGGCTTTTAATAATATGCCAAGGGAAGAGGCAAAAGACCTCCCCCTTGCAAGATCAAAGCATACTGTACAGCCAAGTGTAGCCCCTTTCAAACACCTGGTAACCACGCCCATGGCCAAATCATTTCCTTATGCAGCCCTGCTGGGTAAAGCAAACTCAGATTCTCTCACCCTTAGTAAGGACTCATTAGGAAGCCTCTGTGGACTCCCACACCACTTCTTATCTGGGTTCAGAATACTGTGCACAGGAACAGAAACAATCTGGAATTTTAGAGGGTTTATCTAATAGGGTGTCCATGGTGCCTGAGAGGAATGTGGAACTGGGTAGCAATGTGTGGCCTAATACAAAATCATAAACTTCCTTTAAAAATTATGAGATTTTAAAAAGTAATTGTTTTGTAACTCAACTGCATATTTCAAGCATGAGCTTGATAGATGACAGTGTTGTATTGCTATACCATGCAAAATAAACACATGCATGATCTTCTAACCCATAGATTGTGGATTGAACACCCATGTATTTAACATCTACTCAAGACAATTATTTGCTCAATGTGTCTCAGAAAAGCAATAACACTGGAGACCCTTGCTAGACTCTAGACAAAATGACACTACATGGACTCAACCGCTCATATACTGATATGTGTCACCCTAAACCTTGGCTGTAGAGAGGCAGGATTAAGTCATCTGCCACTTCTCTTTATTAAATGAGGAAATAGCACAAATGTTAAAGGGGTTGTTAGCTAAATCACTAACTCACTTCCCAACTAACAAATCTATGGGCTGACTCAAGTGGATAATGATAGCCCTAAACACCAAGAAAGCTTGTTGTTCATCACCCTGCACTGGGAACGCAATGAGAAACCGTCTGAGAGAAAGAAGGGCATCTATCTTCTGTTTGTCAGGAAAAGGTTTTACAGAAAAGATGGCAACTATCTTCAGCTGAGGCCATTTAAAGATGGCCTGGCTTCTAAAATCTTCACTGCCTTTTCTTAATGGCTTTTCTCCCTTCTGTCCTTCAGGTCACAGACGTTCTCCAGCTGAAAATGCAGCTGTCTAGTGGGAACAGCCTAAGAAAACAGCAGTAAACCCCAGAGGAACCAGGCCAGGGTGACAAGGCTCAACTTGTGCTTTGTTTGATCCAATTGGAACTGTCCTTCGGGACTCTCATGCTGAGTGCTAGAAAGCCAGAGAGAACACTGGAGGGTGGGACGGGGCCAAGGGAAGACATAACAAAGGGGATTTTAGAAGGAGAAGGGCCCAGGCTGGAGCTGGTCCAAGAGAAAACTGGAGGTCAGTAGAAGGCCCTGCTGTGCTCTCGGGCCATACTCTGCTGCACTTTCATGGCCACTAGCTCCCTTCCCAGCAGCTCTATCCCAGTCTCCCAGGCACCTGAAACAACAAACCCTTGAAAACCACGACTAAGTCCTGTGTATACAGTGGGGGCTCACTGTGCACAAATGTAACATCTTCTGACTTTCCAAACTGAGCTTGCCACTCATGCTTTCTAAAATATTAAACCATAAATAATTCATTAGCATATATTAAGGTTCTAGTAAAAGCCAGACCAGGATATCCATAGAGTAAGTGTTAGAGTGCACACCTACTGTTCTGCTCTACAATGATTCCGTAATTACTTCAAGGGTCTATGCTTTGAAGGACCATATTCCATTCTATATGCATTCTTTTTACTCCATCTTTGGTCTAGATCAACTGTAATCTAATTTCAATATGTTTAACAATTACCGAATGAAAGGATCCTCAAAGATACCTGCACTCTACTCCATAGGTAAGTGTTTTCAAGCAAGTTTAAAAATATAAATCAAGTATGTGTACACATGTTCTTGTGTGTATATGCACGTGTGTGGAAGCCAGAGGCTGGCATTGGGTATCTTCCTCAGTCCTTGGTGTTTGAGACAGGACCTCTTATTAAACCTAAAGCTCACCGGTTTGGCCGTGCCGGCTGTGCATCAGGCCTCAGGGGTCCTCATATTTTCACCTCCCCAGGTCAGAGGTTACAGGGGTGCACCACCGTGCCCAGGTTTTCTTTACATTGGTGCTAACAATCAAACTCAGCATTGTGTACTGAGCCATCAACCCACATCCTTAAGGACATTTTTATCTCAATGGATTTTTCATCTAGTTTCAAATTTTGAACATACCCTGTTGCAAAAGTCACCTCCATGCACGATGGTATGTACACTTTCTGGACAGAAGATCTATTGCTTTGAAATGGTCTCTAAATAGGTTGGAAGTAGCAGGGAAACTGTCTAGGGGATAGAGAGAAGTGGGGTTGGGGGAGGGGTGATAATTAGCAGGGCAGGACAATGTGGAGGGAATACATTCAATATAAAACATAAACAAGTGTCTGAAATTATACATATTGAAAACTGAAATTGAAAACATACATATAAACATTAAAAGAAGACTGGGAATCAGGAAGAGAGAGGGGGAAAGCAAGCAAATAAATCTTTTTTTTGGAGCTGAGGATCAAAACCAGGGCCTTGTGCTTGCTAGGTGAGCACTCTACCACTGAGCTAAATCCCCAAGTTTGGGAAGGAAGGAAAGGCCCTTGAAGCCTTGGAACAGCTGTCCCAACCCGCAGCAGGAAGTCCCATGTCTGCCTGGCCACATAAGGCATCTGCAAGTTCTGTCTTCGGGGTATTTCCAGGTCACACTCTAGAAGAGCTCTCTGCAGAACAAAGGTCATAATCTTCCCAGCACCACATCCCGGACCAGGCTGGAGCCTGCGTGTGGTCCAGCTTCCATGGAAACGGGAGGACAGCATAAAAAGACACTTGTGTCAACACTCGCTCAAAGCATCAATTCTGGACGCAGAGCAATTACAAAAGAAGTATGGAAAGAATCCTATGCAACTTGACCAGCCAGAGGCTGGGGAGATGGCTCAGCAGTCTTCTAAAGGACTGACTGAATTCCACCTCCAGCACCTCATGAGGTGGCTCACAAATGCCTGAAACTCTAGCTCCAAGAGTCAGATACCATCCTCCGGCCTCAGCAGGACTTCCTTTTTCTCCCTGTCTCTGCTTCTTTTGACTAACTAAGAATAGTGTACCAATAATAGTTTGATGATGGCATTTTCATTCCTTTATCATCGCATTCTGCTTGGTACGCTCCCCCTCAGTCTCCCTTCTCTGCTTCCACTGGTCCTCCTCCACTTTTGTGTTATACGCGTGTTTAAAGTCTGGACTCCACATATGAGAGAACGCACGATGTCCGTCCCTCCTGCCTCATCCCTCTTGCTCTTCCTTGTCAGTCTACTCCCCTTTCCTGACGCTGTCCCTCCTCTACTCTCATGTCATGTTTGAATCTAGATTCCCTGTGTGAGAGAAAGCACATGGTGGTTGTCTTCCTGAGTCTGGATGACATGAGGAGCTCCAGTTCCACCCATTACCTGGCAAATGACACCATTTCATCCTTCTTTCTGGCTGAGCAGAACTCCACTTTGTCTTTTCCCATTCATCTGCTGGTGGGCAAATTTAACATTATCCTTGCTTCCACTCTCCTAATTCTAGAAATTGACTGAGTATAACATTGGGAAGTCTAGATACTAATCCACAACATGCCTAGAAATCATTTTACTAAACTTGTAGAAGAGAGGGGAGTTGTCACTTACCATGGAGAATGCAGGAGGCTTCCAGCCAGAGTTCCTACTACACTGAAGTGTAGCTTCCATATTGGGGAGGGCAAGAAAGGGCTGAGGGAAAAGCCTTTGGAGCAACCTTCCCTTAGACAGCAATGCTGAGACAGGGGTAAGTCAGATTTGTGTGTGTGTGGTGTGTGTGTGTGTGTGTGTGTGCTGTCTGTGTGTATGAGTGTGTTTGTGCCTGTCTGTGTGCCTGCCTGTCTGTGTGCCTGTCTGTGTACATGTGTTGAGTGTGTCTGTGTGCATGTGTATGTGTGTGTCTCTATGTATGTATTCTAGTGAAATATTTTGAAAGTCAATGTGAAGTAGTTCATAAAGATTTAAAGGTCCAGGATAAAGGGAGTGTCTTGGTTAGTATTCGATTGCTGTGAAGAGACACCGTGCTTTCTTTCATAAGAGTTGCCTTCTTAAAGGTTCAGAGGCTTAGTCTATTACACGGCAGGGAGCATGGCAGTATGCATGATGCTGAAACAGTAGTTGAGAGCTACATCCTGGTCCACAGGCCAAGAGAGAGGCAGAGGACTGGGCCGGGTGTGGGCTTTTGAAATCTGAAAGCCCACCCCCAGTGACACACTTCCTTCCACAAAGCCACTCATCCTAATCCTTCTTAAACAGTGCCACTCCCTGATGACTAACCATACAAATGTATGAACCTTTGGGGCCATCCACACTCCACTCCCTGGTCTCCATAGACCTGTAACCTTATCATATTGCAAAATGCATCTAGTCCAACTTCAAAGGGCCCCATAGTCTATCACAGTCTCAACACTGTCTAAAAGTCCAAAATTCAAAGTCTCTTTTGAGTTCAAAAATCTCTTAACTGTCACCCCCTGTAAAACCAAAATTAAAAGGTAGATATACTTCCAACATACAATGGCAAAGACTATATATTAGCATCCCAAAAGGAAGGAAAGGGAGCATAGTAAGGAAATACTGGACCAGAGCAAGACCAAAAAATGAGCAGGGCAAACTCCAAACTCTGCATTTCATGTCTACTGCAGACCACACAGCTTTCTGTGTGAAACTGTGTACAGAGTAATGCATGAGCTGGGACCAGCAAGATGGGTCAGCAGGGAAAGGCACTTTCTATCAAGCCCATCAGCCTGAGTTCCAACCCTAGGACTACATGGTGGAAGATGAAAAGATGTCCACAGCTTTGTCCTCTGACCTCCACACATTTTTTGCGGTTACATGTGAATGCACCTACAATACATGCATGCACATGTAAACACACGCATATACACACGCTACACACACACGCCACACACATACATACATATACATACCATGCATACATACCACATGCATACACATACACACTACACACACAACATACACACCACACACACACACACACACACACACACACACACACACACACACCACATACACACACACAATTATGATGACAATAAATAAGTACAGTCATGGAAAACATTACAAATCCCAGTATTACAGTTTACACTTTTAAACCACATCTTATATATACATTAACATCACTGCCTATTAGTATTATTTCAAGCTGGCAGCTTCTCTTCAGTTCTAAATGAAAACTTCACCAAGAGCTGGAGAGAGGGCTCAGTGGTTAAGAGCACTTGTTGCTCTTGCAGAGGACCCAAGTTTGGTTCCCAGCACCTATGGCAGGTGGCTTACAGTGCCTGTAACCTTTCTGGCCGCTACACATCGCCCCTCCCCCACCATATACTCATAAATAAACATGAAAATCTTACAAAGTAAATAAAGAAAACTTAGCTGGACAGGATGTGCTTTTTTTGTCTTCACTGGAACAATACATCATTTCCCCCACAAAAATCTCAGTGTTTGTTTGTTTTCTTTTGTTTTTGGGGATAGGGTTTCTCTGTGTAGCTTTGGAGCCTGTCCTGAAATTCACTCTATAGACCAAGTTTGCCTAGAACTCAGAGATCCACCTGCCTTTCCCTCTTGTGTGTTGGGATTAAAAGCATGTGCCACTACCACCTGGCAAAAATCACATTTTTAATAATGTTATTAATCCTTTAAATAAATAAAAAAGAAACCTCCAAAGGTAACAACTTGCCAGGCGGATTTCAGATAGCTTTCCTTTTTCACAATGCAGAGGTGCACAGATGCTGCGACCATTAGTCCCTGTTTAAGGTTCAATATTTGTGATTTGCAGATGCAAAATGGGCCTCAGATCTGCTCAAAGCCTATGTATTTCAATTGCAAGGTTTATCCCAAGAGGAAAATTAGAATAAATTTTGCATGATAAAATCACTGATTTGCATTCCACAGCCTTAGCTGATTTCTACACTAATATGGAAGAATTATGGGAAACCATTTCTGGAGCACGTCCGTCATTAAGTTTCCTAGGAGACAGCTGCTTACCAGGCAGAACAGAGCTAGAATAGGAGCTGGACATGCACAGTCCCCCGATGCTGAAAACTCAGTGTTTTTCTCCACACAGGACATTAGATATTATTTTTAGATTTCATTAAATCTCATAAAGCAGGTGTCTTCATACACTGAGATTTCATTGATATGCTTATAGACAGACTTGCTTCAGTCTTTTAAAGCAGTATTTTAATAACTAGCTTTTATAAAAACTCGTTGATTTCAGTGCAGCTCACATGGTCAAATCCTGTTCTTCCAAAAGTGGACTGAAAGGGAAACCCTCTCTCTTTAGGAAAATCTTGGCTTACATCTAGCTGATGTATGTGCCCATTACATTGTCCTTCAAATAAAAAAAACAGAATTCAAGAACTGGGAATGACCTTGTGGAGTCTTGTGCCACTGGCCTACTTACATTAAAGTGAGCAATTAAAGACCAGAGCTGCTTCTTCTATACCAATGCTTCAGAAATCAACACACAGATTTGTCAGGACTCACTCCTATGGATGTAATCAGTTAAAGTCTTAGGGTTCCTGTGGTCAGTGCCACCTGGGCTCTGTTTAACACCCCTCATGTTGTTTTACTAGCATGGACTCTAGTCCAGGCCCGGGGGGGGGGGGGGGGGGGCTCTCATTGCATCATTCTGCTACCGTAACTTACAGGTGCTTCCACAGCCTGGAGTGTTCAAGTAGAGTGCTGGCTAGCTGCAGAGGCTCAATGGAGGTAGAAGGGCCAGAATTTCAAGGCTTTATAGTGAGTTTGGGCCCAGCCTGGACTACAAAATATCCTGTCTCAAAAATCTGAACAAAAGAGCTGTACAGATGGCTTGGGATTATGAGCGTTTGCTACCCTTGCAGAGAGGACTGGGGTTCAGTTACCCTTTTAAGATGATTTCCTCTGGTATTTTGGAAAAAAGACTAACATAGGGGTTATACTAGCTTATGGAGAAAATTTTGGATTTGGGCTCTAACACGTAGTTCTGAATACCACCCTGCCCAATACCCTTTAGTCTATCTTTGGACGAACAAAGTGATGACTCCAAGCCTCGGGTCATGTGAAATAAATTAATGGTACCACTGCAAGGGTCAGAATGATATAGCTTAATGAAATTAAATTCTGTAGCAATCACTGAGCAAATGTTGGCTCCTGTTTGTCCTTCTGATTTCAAGTACCCAAGGAGAAGCTTGACTTTCATCCAAGGAAAATACACAAAATACAAACATCATGTAGGCAGAAACAACCTTAAAATAGCCACTCTATAATTAACTGGGTCCTCAGAAATGAAAACAGTTTCATGATGAGAGAAGGGAAAAGAGTGATTTCAATGTCACCTCAACTGGGGCATCTGAATGAGGGTGCCTCTGATCTCCTTATGGTGCCCGGCAGCACTGCTGAATTTTTTACAGCCTCGCTGATTCCAGATGCCTGAGGGTCACCTAGGCTGTAAGCTGTTCAACAATCTAACTGTTCCCCATGGGACAATGAGCTGCATAATCAGAAGAAGGTGTGAAAGTCACCAGTATGCTTTTGTCCTGACTGACAGGTGGGAAAGATTAATTTTTTTAAAGTCCAAGTTTCTTGCAATGATTGTCTTTTCTGAATGTATTGTGATTGATATATAAAATATAAAATCATATTAACCAACTTAAAGAAGAAAGGGCTTGTTTTAGCTCAGAGTTGAAGGTACAGTCCATCATGTGGGGAAGGGAGGCAGTTGGAAGGAGTTTGGAACAGCTGGTCACATCATGTCACATCAGAAGAGAAAACAATGAATGGTTGCTGACATGCAGCTCCCTTTCTCCACTTGTACAGCTCAGAGTCCCAGCCAGGGAATGGTGTTATCCACAGTGGGCAGGCCTTCCCTCAAATCAAGATAATGCCCCATGGGCCCATCTACTGGATGCTTCTAGATTCTGTAATGTTGACAATGAACACTAATCATCATGACATAAACCCTCATCAGATGTACAGTCTGACAATATGTTCTCCAGTGCCATGTGCTGCTGGATCCCATTTGATGTGTTTGTGGAGGATTTTTGTGTCTATGTTCATAGAGGATGTTAGTTCATGGTTTTCTTGTGTTGAAGTCCCTTCTGGCTTTGCTATCAAGACAATAATTGTCATATTCCTTCCCATTCTACTTTATGGAAATAACTTGAGAAGAACTGGTGCTGGTTCATCTGGAAATGTCTAGTGCAGGTTCTTCTTGAATAGGCAGCATTCGAGCAACAGACTCAAAAATCATGACTTGCTATTGCTCCATCCAGGTGGTCTGTCTCTCACGACTCAATGTTGTTAGAGTCTGTGTTTAAGAATGCATCAATGCCTTTTGGTTACTACATTCATAATAATCCCTAAAGACCATTGTACTTGTATGATATCAGTTGTAATGAGTCTCCTCTCTCATTTTCTTAGTAACTCTAACAAAGAGTTTATTCCATTTGTCTTTCAAAGAACCAGATTTTGTCATTAATCATGTGCACTTTTGTCATTTGTTTATTTGAATTTCCACTCTAGCCTCTATTATACCTTTCCTCCCACCTATTCAGAATTGGATTGCCCTTGAGATGAAAGGCTAAATTGTTTATTTGAGACCTGTCTAGTTTTCAGTTTCAACACTGAGGCCAATCACGTTTATTGCCTTTGCTCTGCTTTGTCTCCACTTAAAAACAAATTATTGATACACTTTGTGGTCTAGCTTATGGCTTTTTCTGGAGAAAACTGAGTGTTGATGACGTGTATTTAGACGTATTCTGATGGAATGATCCAGTTCGGTCCATTTGGTGAAAGCGCAGTTTAACACTGCTGGGTCTTGGTCGAGTCTCTTTTTGCACCTTAAATGGGTTATTAAAGTCCCATCTATTATTATATGGGTCAAACTCTCCTTATACTATTTTAGACACTTAAGAATATGTATTTGGAATTATTTCTTCTTGCTGAATTGATCCTTTTATGATATATAGTATAGTTTTTGGTATGGTGTGTTTATGTATGTGTTCATGAGGGTATGAGCACACATGCTTGCAGGCACGGAGGCCAGAGGTTGACACTGGGTGCCTTCTTGGATCTCCTCAGTTTCTCTTACTGACCCTGGAGTTCATTGATTTGCTTAGATTGCCTGGCCATAAGCTTCAAGGATCCTCCTGTCTCTGCAAAGCACCCCCCAACACGGGGATTACAGATGTGCACTGCTGCACCTAACTTTTAACAAGGGCACAGGGGATCTGCACTCAGGTCCTCAGGCTTATGTGGAAGGCACTTTACCCACTCTCCCCAACCCCTAACCCTTGGATAAGAGAATACAGCTTATCCAACTTAAGTATAACCCATCCCTTCACTTTCAGGTTATGTATGTTCTGCAGGTGAAGTGAGATTCTTGTAAACAACACATATTTAGGTCTGGTGGGTTTTCTTAATCCCCCAAGTTGTTCTATGTCAATCACATTGGATAAATTAATCCACTGATATTCAGTTAAGTACTGAGAGGTAAGTTGGTACCAGTCATCGAATGTCTTGGTTTCTAGTTTTATTGTAGTGGCTCTTTTTCCCTCTTGGTCTTTCCATGTGGTTAAATGAACTTTTACATTAATATGTATTGATTCTTTACTGTGTTTTGATTTGTCTACCAGTGGAATTTCTTTGTGTGGTGGTTTGAATGAAAATGTCCCCCATAGTCTCAGGCATTTGAACACTTGGTCCTCAGTTTGATGGTGCTGTTTAAGGATGTTTAGAGTGGCACAGCCTTGCTGGAGGAGGTATGTCACTGGAGAGTGGATATCACTTTCAGCTCTGTCTCTCTTCATGTTTACAGCTGAAGATGTGAACTCTCAGCTTCTTACATCTGCCACCATGCCTGCCACTTTGCTGCCATGCCTCCCTGCCTTGAAGGACTCTTAACCCTCTGGAGCTGTAAGCCACAATGAACTCTTTCTTCTGGAAGTTGTCTTAGTCATAATGTTTTAGCACAGCAACAGAAAAGTAACTAATACACTTGGTGATTACTATGAGGCTTAAAAACGTCTTTGAATATAATAAACTATTTCAAGATGAGAGCAATTTAACATGAACATAAGGATATAAACAAAAGCAAATAAATGCAAGAGAAGATGCACTATTAAGATGTGTCCACTGTCATCCCATTTCTCCCATGTTGAATTTGCGACATCCCATTTTACATATTTGTATGCTGCCTATCTCCTAAGAGTATTTTAGTGGTTTTGTTTTTAGTCTTCATACTGACCGTGTTACTTACATACTTGTAGTGGGTAGCCATCCCAGTCTTAGCCTGGAAGTTCCAACCCCCACTGAGGCTTCGGTAATGGTCACACTCACAAGGCGGGGCTGAGAGAGGAAGCTGAAGACCCAGGATCAAGAGGAGAGGTCTCTCTTGGTTCTGGGACCCTGGACGCTGGAGGTAGACCGAGCAGAGTTCTCCAGAGAACACTGCCGGACTGTGCCATACCTTTCTCAGATCCTGCAACCTAACCCTTCATTTGTAAGTTACCCCACAAAATAAACCTCCCTTTTAACTACGTGGCGTGGCCTTAATATTTTCGCCAATATCTAGCGCCCAATGTGGGGCAAATTCCAAAGGCCTGGGCAGCTCCCTCCCTCAGCCACCTCCCTGGCTGGCGGGTACCTGAACCCGCCTGCAAAGTTCCATTTAACCAGGGAACGTCTACATGGTTCCATTCCCTAAAAAGGGAGCAACTAGTCTAGTCTCAGTTCCCTAGCTTAGCCCCCAGACCAGCGAAAACCTCTGTGAGTGAGGCGTTCCCACTCCTCCCTGTGGAGAGACATTGGATGACAGACAACACTCCTGAGCTAAACCAACCGGTTTATTTCAAAGATATGTTGACCTCAAAATAAACCTGGATATGTCCTACATTGGGGAAGGGGTTTTGCTTTTGTTTCCACAGGAGAAGAAAAGCTATGGATACCAACAAAATTAATAAAAATTTGATTCAAACAGGAGAAACCTCTTGATGAAGAGAAGTAAAAGATCATCCACCAATTTGACATCTCTTCAAGTTATAAGAAAAATTTAACAATCGAAGGTTGGGGTACGGTTCTGTTTTTGTCTTTCCAGGATAATGGAAATACCCATCTTCCAGAAATCATAAGGCCTTGGATATCCAGATGTTTACAACAGAAAGAAAGAATCTATTGGTAATAATCTACACAGGGTAATATCACTGTGTAACATCTATATCTCTATCAATCTAAAATAGTTATGGTTCCAATTCAATTTTATAAACCAAGCTGGCTTTGGAGATAAAATTGGCTCACTCCTTCTCTAAACCCAAGCATATTGATTAAAAAAAAAAAAAAAAGGTTGAGAGATTTTTCAGGCCCATATCAGAAGAGCCCTCTGATGTGAGATAGAAAGAAACCAATTATAAAAGACCACTGTCTTCAAGATTCTAATTCTCACCATGCTTGCTCTTGATTTCTTGGAATCCTTTCTTACATGTCATGTCATCTTTAAATCCAAACCTTCCATTCTGATAAAAAATAAGTTTTTCCAATAGCAGTCTCTAAAGTCTCCAGAAGAAAGATGGGGCCCCAACAACAACAACTATACCCAATCCAGAATGATGCCATGGTAATCATCATACTACACTTCTTGCCAGAATTTCAGACAATCTTACCCATTACTCTGAGAGTTGCTGCAGAATCTACAGTTAGTCTAACTGAGATTTAACTATCTGAGCTTTCTCACAATACCCAACAGCGATACCATCACCCCCTAAACAACAGAAAACAATTCTAAAAAAATGACGCCCCTTCTCCCTAAGGTTTCATATTTCTCAGGGTTATGGATAATGGTTCTAGGGTTGGGGGTGGAAGAAACTGTTAAACTCAGTACTCTCCTTTAAAAAAAAAGTCTCAAAAAAAAGGGGGTGAAAAGAAGAAATGGAATGGATAAGTATAAGATATTATGGTAGACTATCATATACATTAGTAAACAAATTTAATAAAATAACAGCCTTAGATAATTTGCACTGTTATGAATTCTTATATGTTGATATGTTGATACAAATATAAACTTTTTATATTCCTATTTAAGATAATTTGTATATTGATACAAATACAGAACTATTGGTTATAATGTACACATATTTTTACTCTTATTTAAAATATTTGTATATTGATACAAATGTAAATTTATATCTGTCATACTGTATGTATGTTCTACTTCTGTTTAAGATATTCTGTACACTGATATATATTTAGGGTTATTATCATATTACATATTGCACTATACATTCCTACCTCTGTTAAAGATATTTTGTGTATTGTCACAATTTAAAGTCATTGTCCTTTTACTGTACATTTGCTTACAGATTGTTTGCCTTATTTATATGAAGCCTTAGTCCTTAGGTTGTTTAGGTAGATAAGACTTATAGATTTATTGTCACCTATGCTTGTCATCTCTGTAATTACATTAGGTAGGTTATCCAGATTTATAAATACATAGGTCAGATGGGCAGATAATCTTCAAACACTTCATGGACCTAGAGAATATGACATTTAAATAACTTAGAATTCTGTTAACGTGAGACACAACTGCTCCTGGCAGCACCAATTTGATCCTGAGAGAGTGTTGGGCTTCTAAGACATTTCCATTTGGAAGTTTGTCTTCTTGGCACAAAATGGCCTACTGGGCAAAGAACTGCCCTTGCCTCAACTGCTGACAGTACAAATGCTGTCCTTTCTGGACAAGCGGGACACAAGGAAAGCGACCACTGTACTTTGCCAAGACAGGGTAAGATGGTCTTTCAGAATTCCTGCTTCTGAAATGGTCTGTCAGATACTCTAGGCCTGTAGCCAATTTGAATGCACCAACGATGCTGAGAAACATTAGGTGACTGTCCAGGCTGCCAGCTGTCTCTGTCTACTCTAGCAAGACTCCCGAAAGTTGCTTGTGCCCTTCTCCCATTTCTCAGGTATTATTGTATTCCTTCTCAGGTCTTTGATGAGGTTGAAGACTAGCAGTTATAGTTACAACTTAGTATATATACATATATAATATCTTAGATAGAATATATTAAGTATTAGACTCAGGTTCTTTAGGATAGGACACCTTTTGGAATGATCTTGGTAACATGCCACCTACCCATGCCCTAGACTTCCCTGGATTTTAGTATGTTTTTTTTCTTGATATTGTTTGCATTTATTATAATTCCAACTTATCTAGATCATTGTCCCTCATTACTCCTGGACAATATTTGATAACCATCTCTTTGTATATAGTCTTGTATTAGGTTAGAACTTTCTTATTTAGACAAAAGGGGGAGATGTAGTGGGTAGCCATCCCAGCCTTGGCCTGGAAGTTCCAACCCCCATTGAGACTTCTGTAATGGTCACACTCACAAGGCAGAGCTGAGAGAGGAAGCTGAAGACCCAGGATTGAGAGGAGAGGCTTTACTTGGTTCTGGGACCCTGGACGCTGGAGGTAGACCGAGCAGAGTTCTCCAGAGAACACCGCCAGACTGCACCATACCTTTCCCAGACCCTGCAACCTACCCCTTCATTTGTAAGTTACCCCACAAATCAACCTCCCTTTAACTACATGGAATGGCCTTAATGATTTCCCCAATACATACTACATGGTAAAGCTGGAAGACTGTGTGTGACTTCTCTTCTGCTGCATGCTGAGACCTATAGAGTTTGTTTTCCTCACTGACGTCTCCTCCAGGTTGGAGACCTTCCTCTGGTATATCCTGTAGAACATGACAGATCACACTTGTATTGCTGTTCTTCCTTCTGTTGCAGTTCCCAATGCTGGTCCTGGTGTGTGAGCATCTACTGAGAAGCCCTAGGCTGCGCCTCTTTTCTCTTGAATTTCATCTTTCACCTTTGGGAACTCGGTTCTAAGTCTCAGGCAGGAACTGGAGAGATGGTTTGGTGATTAACAATGCTTACTGTTCATCCAGAGGACCTGGGTTCAGTTTCCAGAATGTAGTGCACAGACACACATGTAGACAAAACACTTGTACACATAAATCTCCTTTTCAAAACTCTTTGTTAAAACATCTCAGGCAGCCGGGTGGTGGTGGCTCATACCTTTAATCCCAGCACTCGGGAGGCAGAGGCAGGCAGATCTCTGTGAGTTCGAGGCCAGCCTGGGCTACCAAGTGAGTTCCAGGAAAAGGCGCAAAGCTACACAGAGAAACTCTGTCTCAAAAAACCAAAAAAAAAAAGTCTCAGGAAGACTTGGTTCAGTTATGTTTGGCCAGTGACCTTTGAGCTTTCCTGTCCTGTTTGTACTGTTTCTAGTTTGGAGATGTTTTCTGTGTTGTTTCTCTGAATAAGCTTTTGTACTGTGGCATTCTCAAGCTCTTCATTAGGCAAGTGTTGGCTCTGTTCATACTATCTGTCCCAAAGCTCGCTCCCACTGGCATTTGTTCCTTCTTTCTTCTGTGTTCCTCTGCACCTGTGCTGTGGGCTCACAGACTCATTCTCCTGTTTGATGTACCACACCACTGATGCCTTTTGTTGGTTTAGCATCTGTATTTGTTTACGTTAGCTGCTTCCATCTATTTGCTACGTTTCTCTCTTACAGTATTGAAACATGCTCTGCTTTCTTCAAGCTTCTTGTTACCTCATAACAATTATTTAAAGTTCTTGGAGAGTTCTCCCCTATTGATTAGTATTTGGTTAATTTATGGCCAAGTCCTAAGTAAGATATTCTATAGCTCCATGACACCTTGCTGATGTGTATATAGGCTCTGGAATTGAGAATGAAGTGTTTATTTAGGTGGTCCTCACCTGGCTTCATCTGTGTCAACCTTTCTATAAATTCTAGCAAGCTGCTTATTTTCTCTGAGTCTGTGGTCCCTTTAATGGCCTGGGTGATGCCCAGGTCTATGTTCACTGTGAATCTGTTGTTGCTATGTTATCATGAGAGAGTAATCCAAGCTCAAGTCCATCCCTGAAGCAGTACAGGTGTGTTGTTCAGAAAAAAAAGAGGATAAGAAGAATCATCTGCCCCCATAAGTCTCTCTCCCTCGGGCAAGAGTAAGCCAGCATACCATGTTGGTAGTTATTACCTTGTGGTCAAGAGTCAGGATGTACCTGGATCTAGATGACCACCCAGTATAGGGACTGGGAATTAGGCTCCAGTCCTCTGATGGACCAGTAAGTGGTCTTTACTGCTGAGTCATCTCTTTAACCCTAACCCTTTCTTTTTCCCATGAGACCATTTCCATGCTAGCTCCTTAAAGGTAGATAATTCATCATACAATGAATATTCACTTAAAAATTATAGAATGGGGCCAGAAAATTGTTCAGTGATTAAGAGACCTGCTGCTCTTCCAGAGGATCAGAATTCAGTTCCCAGCACTCAGGTTGAGTGGCTCATCAGCCCCCACAACTCTAACTCAAGGGGATCTGACGCCCTCTTCTGGCCTCTATGGGTACCTGCATACAAATGGCAAGCCACCCAGAGGAGAGGGAGGGAGGCAGGGAGAGGGGTAGGGAGAAAGAGAGAGGTAGGTGGGGGTGGAGAGAGAAAAATTTAAAAACTGTAGCATGGAATGAATACTCAGGATACTTTGAGGGTGGAAACAAGCTGGAAGAGAACTTGACAAGCAGGCACAAGGCCCTAGGTTCAATCTCCAGCATCATGTAAAGTGGGCATGAAAGTGCATGTCTATAATCCTATCCTTTGGGAGGCAGAGACAAGAACCTCTCGAGTTCAAGGCCATCCTCAACTAAGTACAAAGTTTGAGGCCAACCAGAGATGTGTGAGACTGCCAACACACAAACAAACAAAAAAGCAAAACCAGAAGCACATGTATTACAGATGAAACATCTGCAGAGCGGGACCAGGAATCCTGGGCTGGGGTAGAGGAGAGGGGTAGAAAATTCCAACCATAATCATGGCAAAGTGAGCTTTTTAAAAGTCCAACATAAGCACTGTGTCTCCAGCTGTGTTGGTTACTCTGTATAGCCAATACTCTGCCCTCGGTCTTTAATGAGTTGGCTCAGAGTTAGGGCCTATAAAGTCCTATCCCAGCAAAATATGGGGTATTTTCTCTTTATCTCAAGAATTCCCTTCCTAGTGTGATCTGTGGGTCTTAATATAAGCAAGATCTCTTAGAAAAATAAAAAAAATAAAAGGGAAGAGAGAGTACTGTGGTCACAAGTGTGTTTTCCAACCAAATAGCCTATGTTCAAATCCAGCAAAGCTGCTTGCTCACTATGACCCTAGTTACCTCATCAAGTATACTAGCCTGGGAGACATCGCTCCAAAATAAATAACTGAAGTTTGAAAGTTTCAGAATTGCATTATCTCTCTGGATCGAAATTCAAAACATTCCAACAAAACCTGCCCTAGAAATGGATTTAAATTTAGTAGACAGCATTCTAAATGTATTCACCAAGACATAATTTGTGTGTATGTAAGTGTGTACATGTACATGCATGTGCAAGTATGTGTGTAGGTGTGCATACATTAATACATGCTTGTATGGAGACCACAAGCCAATATTTGGTGTCTGCCTCAGTCATCCTTCACCATATTTTCTGAGGCATGCTCTCTCATTGAATCTGGAACTTTGCTTGCTGGCCAGAGAGTCCCTGGGATCCCTTGTCTCTTCCCCACAATGGGATTACAGGCATGAGATTGCAGACCCAGCTTTTTATGTGGGTGCTGAGGATTCAAACTCAGGTCCACCTGCATTCAGAGCAAGCACATTACCCATAGTCAGACTTTCTTTTCCTCCAACAGCCCCAAATAATGACATGGAGACATTTACTATGAAATCTTGGCCTATAGCTTAGGTTTGTCCCACTAGCTCTTATAACTTAAATTAACCCATTTATATTAATCTATGTTTTGTCTCGTGGCTTTTTACCTCTCTTCCATCTTGCACTTCCTGTTTCTTCTCCATGTCCTTTGGTGTCTCTCTCATGCCTAGATTCATCTCCTCTTCTCTCTCTCTGCCCAGAGGTCCCACCTAGTCTCTTTTTGCTGAGCTATTGGCCATTCAGCTCTTTCTTAAACTAATCAGAAGGTGCCCTGGCAAAGACACATCTTTACAGTCTACAAAAAGATTATTCCACAATAATTACCCACTGAGCCAACTCCCTAGACTCCTAAGAATTAGTTTCTGTAGGTTTAGAAATTATTTTTAAGAGATACAAACATTTTTGATACCTGTTGTAGGACTGTAAAGTTGGCAGGGAGCCACATACTCCTAGTGATCATCAGACTTTGACACAGAAGGCATAATTCATAACTGTCCCTCATTTGGCTGGCAGTCCACTTCTACATCTAAACATACAGCTTCCCTTCCCATCTACCTTTGCAGGGCCAACATAGGCACCAGCCTTGGCTACCTGAACATGTAAAGAGGCATCTACAGGCAACAATCTCAGTATATATTCAATTCATCATCTGAAGAAATCATAGATGAAATCAATGTCTAATGGGTATGAATACACAAATAGTCATTTCAATTAACTTTCAATTACCCAGTAGAGGAATGTGGTCACTGATGAACTCCATGAATGTGTTGTCAACAGAAAAAGTGGGGAGGGGAGAGAAGAAGAAGGAGGAGGAGGAGGAGGAGAAGGAGAAAGGATCATCCAATTTGTTTACAACATTAATCCTCTTAAAATCATGCCAACCCTAATTACTTTAAGGCTTTATCTTGTTTAATGACAAAGATGAGGCAGTGTGTAGTAGGCTTTCTTTTGGGCCACCCAACCAGCTCCCAAATTAGACACAGAAATTTGTTATTAGCTATGAATGCTTGGCCTTATCTTAGCTCTTGTTTTAATCTGTTTTTCTTTATCTACATTTTTGCCTCAGGGCTTTTTACTTTCCTTTCTCTCTCTCTCTCTCTCTCTCTCTCTCTCTCTCTCTCTCTCTCTCTCTCTCTTCCTTCCTCCCTCTCTCCCTCCCTCCCTCCTTCCCTTCCTCCTTCCTTCTTTCTTCCTTTGTTTGTCCTACTTCCCATTTCTTGTGTCTATCTGTCTGGCAGCTGCCTGGCCTCTGGCCACAAGCATGTCCCTCTCTTTCTTCCTTACCCTCTTCTCTCTCATTCTCTTCTTCTGAGCCTAGATTCCTCCTCCTACTTATTCTTTCTACCTGCCAGCCCCGCCTATCCCTCTACTGCCTAACTATTAGCCATTCAGCTTTTTATTAGACTGATCATGTGCCTTAGGTGTAGCTGGAAGTTTTCCTGTGTCCTGCCTGGCCTGCAGTCAGGACAAATCTCTCTCACCCACTGGTCCCGCAGCTGCTCAGACCCAAGTAAACAGGCATATATTATTTACAAATTGTATGGCCATTAGCTCAAGCTTATTACTGACTAGCTCTTACACTTAAATTAACCCATAATTCTTACCTATGTTTAGCCATGTGGCTTGGTACCTTTTCTCAGTTCTGCCTTCACATCTTGCTTTCTCTGTGTCTGACTCGTGACTCCTGACTCAGCCTTCCCCTTCCCAGAATTCTCCTTGTCTGCTTATCCCACCTATACTTTCTGGCTGGCTACTGGCCAATCAGCATTTTATTTATCAACCAATCAGAGTGACAAATTCACAGCATACAGAGAGACATCACACATCACTTAAGCAGGCAAGGTGAAACACCAACACATCTTTACATAATTAAACAAATGCAGTATAAACAAATATAACACATGTTCACATAGTTAAAACAAATGCAGTATAAACAAATATAACACATTTTTGCCTAGTTAAAGTAATATTCTACAATATAAACACATGTAACATATCTTTATGTAGCTAAAAGTAATATTCCACAACAAGGGTGCTCAAGAATGCCAAAGTGTCACCTTCCATGCAGCCAGTGTGGACAGCCACATGAATGTGAGCTGTGATATTCTGGTATCTAGTTCATAGTGGTATGACTGGGGATCTAAATTCCCACATGCACTGTGTACTTTTCCACCAAACCATCATGGAAGAAGCTCCAGGCCTATGAAAGAGGAGATTGTGTCCTATTTATGTAAGTCCCCAGTGATTGACAATGCCAGTCACATAAAGTTCATTCAAACAACATTGAATGAAAGATCAAATAGGATAATAGGTTAGACAGGATAGAAAAACAATTACTGAAGTGCTGTAACAAGACTACCCAATGGGAAAATAGGTGGAAGCAAATCAATAGATGCGTTAGTTACTTTTCTGTCCCTGTGATAAACACCATGACCCAAAGCAATTTATAAATGGAAGTTTTTTACATGGCTTATATTTCAAAAGGGTTCATAATGGCAGCAAGTGGCAGGAATGGGAATAGGGCCAATCACATTTTCACAGAAACACCAAAAACCAGAACAAACCGATAGTGGGGTGATGCTATAAACTCAAAGTCCTCCCACCCCCAGTGATGTACTTTATCCAGTAAGGTTGAACTTCCTAAGGATTTCACAACCTCCCCTGACAGCACCACCCATGGGGGCCCACATGTTAAAATACATGACTCTGAGACATTTCTCACTCAAACCAGCATATCAAGCACCAGTGACGCATTCAGTGAGTTCAGTGCTCTACACATTTGTTCTTGGCCTCTTGCTACACTCCGAGCAGTCTTCATTTTCTCAGTGCTCAATGCACAGTTGCTCCATAGCAACAGGCTGAAGTGAGTCCCTCTGTAGGCTTCCCATGCACTTTTTCTGCATGGCTCTCTACCTTCTGGATTGTTGTTCCATGAGATTTGAGTATCTCAGTTTCCCCAACCTCTGCCTTCTGTGTCCTCCAGCCAAGACCAACTGGTTCTGTTCAGACTCCCCTCGACTCACTGCCATCCATGAAGTCCAGAAAGCTGAGGTGTCGGGACACCCACACTGCAATTTTCTTCCTCCCAGGGACCACAGTCATGTACTGCTGTGCAAAATCTGAGCAAAGCCATTCCATACACATTTATCCAGTTTCCTGTACTCTGGGTTAAGGGAACAAGTCCAGCCTCAGTTACATCTGGAAATGTAATGCCAGAACTGTTTAATCACTATTGTACTTCAGGCAAAACAGCTTTCCAATTAAAATAAAAATCATGTGAATCCACAAAGACTTAGCCTTCCTTTTCAAAGACCAGGGTAGTCCCTTTTAATCACTGAGCAGAAGCCCTAGGGTGATGAGGTTAGCAGGGCTTCTATTAAAAAGAAAGGAGTTGCTGAACCCTTTCCACTGAGCAACCATCACTGCCAAGTGGTCCTTTCTCGTCATTCCCTGGTTCTGAATCCCCCACTTTCTTCTCAAAGGTCTCTCAGTAGAATATTCTGCCTAATTATCCATCTGTTCAGAGTCCCAAGTTCCCCATTCATGGACTGTACAGTGTATGGATGGTTCTACTCCAGGGGTGGTGGGGAGGATAGCTCTGCGGGTATTGCTTAAAAAAACAAAAACAAAAAACAAAAAACAAAGTAAGAACACCTGTTCTTTTAGGAAAATTCTTGCTGGAGACAACAGTTCTGCCTCTATTGTTTAATACAGAAGAGAATTTCTAACCAACCCAGGGAAGAACAGAGGCCCCTTTACCCATCATTCAGAGGGAACACTTTAATTAAGTCTGGACTTAAGTTTATCTCCAGAAAGGTAGTTAATAATATTGGAGAATTTTTAGTAACAACTAACTGAAACATGCCTCTCTCCTTTAGTCAGCAGAAGGGCAATGGAAGGGACCATTCAAAACATTGTCTAGCTAATTGATCTCTGGAGAATGATAAATTACACCTCTCAAGTATTTATAGGTTTTAATTTGAGTTTGTTTTTACTCTTTTAAGTAATTCATAAGGGAGAGATGGGAAGCCTTGGTTCATTAACTCAAGAAGTGTTTACTTTACTCTTGTGTCATGTCATGCTCAACACTAGATATTCCCTGGTGATGAATTTGGTGCAGTCCAGTGGCCAAGGAGCACAGTCTCTGGAAGGAACAAAATCTGTAACTGGATCAGTATGCGATGACCACAATATGTGTGATAGAAAATACAATGTGAATGTTTTCATCTACAAGAGACGGGCTTAGAGAGATGCTGGAACACAGATGCCTGAAGATCGATTCATGTCATAGGAAAGTTTCCCGGGAGTGGCAGCATTCCATTAGTGGATGATGGACAACATAGCTGAGCCAGCTGTGAACTAGAGATAACAGAAGAGGCATAGGGAAGGAGCAGGGACACTGGTCTGTGGGTTGTGAGGAACTGTGTAAAGAGAGCAGACCCTCTGATGTGCTCACATCACTGCCAAAAAGTGGGGCCAAAGCAAAGGAACAGGTCTGACAGATGGCTGGAGGAGGGAGTCAGCCCAAACGGTTCAGTGGAGAGTGGGGAAATGTAATGGTCACCTGAGTACAGCAATACCTACCTCCAGGCCTGAGGATGCCAGAGGAAGACAAGCCCACTCCCCACTCACCCCAAATTTGCCCTTGCTTGTGTTCACATGTGCATCTGGATGGTAAGAGTTTGTGTTAGCTTCAAATGGAGCCTCTGAGAGTGAAGACCACTGCTGTGCTGACTCTCATGGCGCAGGGAAGTGCTAGGAAGCCAGGAGGCATGGACACGAGGCTCATGTCCTCCTCCTGGAGTGGAATGGCCTTGCAATTTTCTACAAAAAGACATTTGACTTGGACAAATGCAAATATTTTATGATGTATTGTAAATTATTTATTTCTATGGAGTATAGCAAATCCTGCCTGGGGGTTAGCGTCTGTCTATATGCATGTATGTGTATAAACTAAAACATACATGTATGGTTTGTGTGTAAACTCTGAAATACTTTTTTTTGGTGTGAAAGTTAAACATACACAGAAGGAGAGAAAATACTCAAAAGAACCCTTATATGGCTATGACTGATTTCCATAATTACCAACATCTAGCCAATCTATGCCTTGATCCCCTTCTCCCTTCACTTGACTCTTATTCTTTTCTCATGTAGCCAAGGCTTGCCCTCAAACTTACTGTGTAGGTGTGGATGATCCTGAACTTCTGATTCTTCTGCCTCTACTGTCTCAGTGCTGGGATTACAGGTGTGCAACACATGACTGGTTCATGGAGTACTAGGGAGGGATCATACCCAGGGATTCATGTACACTGGACAAGTACTCTACTAACTGAGCTAATCCTCAGTACAAGAACTCATTGTAACAAATGAAACTACTCTTTAAACATAAAAATATCATTATTGTCCCTCAAATATTACAACCAGTGATGTTTCACCAGTGTTTAAACCTCCATGATTGTTTTCTTTCTTTGTTTAAGACAGAGTCTCACTGTGTAGCCCTGGCTGAACTGGAATTCATCATTAGAACAGGCTGGCCTTGAACTCAGAGATCCAACTGCCTCTGCCTCCCAAGGGCTGGGGTTAAAGGCAAGCACCACCACATCTGGCCCTGGTTGTTTTCTTAAGACAGAGTTCAAACAAGGGTTACTGAGTTTTCCTTGCTAGGACTCCACAAGTTCCATTTCTACCATCAGGCCCCCAGGTGTTCCTCCAGGAAGCCCCCATATCTGGCCCAGGCCTGGAACAGAAACCTCAGAGACCAGCAGGCTCACATGAAAATTGTTTTCTCTTTCCTCTCTCAGTAGCCCTTTGACTACAGTGGGCCTGGCTTTGCATTTACCTTCTGCCTTCATTTCCAGAAATAGCTCCTTGACTAGTTGATCAAATCTCTCATGGTGGCCTATAGGTATAACAGATTTGAAATTCTACTGTGGATAATGTATTCATGCCACTGTTGTACCTGCATGGGTTGCTATGTCCCAGCCAATACAAAACAGCAAGAGTGACAGAGTATGACACACATAGGTGGCCAGGAATCTTCTACCTTTTCTGCTGGACAAGTCAATCATCATATGAAACTCAAACTACAAGAAGAAACCTCACACAGGAACTCTAATGGGCAGTCCCAGCAGAACCCAGTGCTTATGCTACCCCATTAGCCACCAAGCCTGTGCTTAAAGATTTTTCTAGATGATTCTGTTTTTTGTTACTGGAGTTGCTCCAGATGCCTCACAGTTCCCCATTGAGCCTCTAGGTATTGTGAAGCAGGTAAAAGCTGTCCCCATATAGACTGTGTGTGAGAGGCCTGAATACGGGCTTAAGAAACCATTGGCACAAAAAATGGTGTATTTGTTGCAATTTGGCAACACATTAATAACCACCCTACCCTTGCCTTGCCCGATTAAATCCCTCTAAATTTATGACTCAGCGCAACACACTGAGTGTCTGTAATTTAGCTGAGAAATTGTTAGTGGACTTAGAGATCTCACCATCTCTATGCAAAATGTAATGTCATCTCCATATTTAGCACACTGATTTACTCTGGACTCTGGCCTTGCCTGTCATCACTAATTACAGAGTATCTTGATTTAATTTTTCTATTGAACAAGGCTCCAGATGCTACCTTGATAAGGATGGGCCGAAAGTTTCAAATAGTTTAGGTTTTCATCGGTGTTTCATTCAGCTCTCTAGCGTCAATCCCGCATCTTTCCTGAGTCCTGTACAGCACACCAGCTGCCTCACTGCAGCTTTGCGATCTGCAGGCATTATGTCCCAGCTCTTCTAACGTATCCACTTTCTCTCTTCTAAAGTATTTGTTAGCATCTCCTATCTGCCATGATGTCTGGCAGGACTGGAGGACCTGTCTTGGTTGTGTGTGTGACTTTCACGATGCCCTACTGTCCTCTTATCTGAGCCATACACAAGCTCCCTCGCTGCCGACTTTCAGTTCTGTTTGCTGTCGCTTTGGATCAGTCTTCTGTTGCAGCCCTGTGCCTCGTTCCCACCCTCCAGGGGTCCTAGTCTGGGTGCTGAGTCTTGCAAGGCTCCTGTGGGGGTGAATCGTGCTGCTCCCCACTTGTAAAACTCTTTGAGTCTGCTAATGACATCTAACATAGTTCACACACTGCCACTGGTTTGCAGTGGACTGACAATTTCTTAAACAGTACAAATGAAGGGGCATGTGAGAGAGAACCAGTTATGCCTTTTACAAATTCAAAAAGACTTCTTTTTCATGCCTGGTCTGTAGCTCACTGGTAGAATGTTAGACTAGTATGTATAAAGCCCTGGGTTCAATCCCAGGTAGAGAAAATGGGTTGATTTCTGATCCATGCTGTAAAATAAAAACGGGAATAGAAACACATAAAAGAAGGTTAATATCAACACTCAAAAGCCATTAGTAAGTTTCCACATTCCAGAAACCAGTAGATAGTGGATGAGTGAAGAGAAAAGAACTCCAGCTCTGGACGTGTCCTCGGAAACCTGAGACAGGAATGTTCGACACAAACACAACACCATCCTCAGTTCCACCGGTGCTCATTAAACACAAACGAATGGAGGAACTCTGCACGCCTTGTTAGGCACTGGCCTATTTCGTCACTGTAGGGACTCTCTGGGACCTGTCACAGCTGCAGTTCAGCTCTGAAGGAGCTCTGGGTGACAAAGCTGCACAGGACGTCCTGTTTCACAGCTAGTGAGGGGGCTCCGCGCCGTGCTCACACAACTTAGGTACAGGCATTCACAACCACTTTGCTATGGTGAGGATGCTAATTAATTTTTTAAAAGGGTTTCCTTTCTTTCTTATTTTGCCTTTGTGTCTGTCTAAATGTATACATGTGCACCTCCATGCGGATGCCCCAGGAGACCAGAAGACGGTATCAGAACTCCTGGAGCTGTAGTGACAGGTGAGTGAGCCACCCAGAGAGCATGCTGGGAGCCAAACTCTGGTCCTCTGGAGGAACTGCAAGGACACTGAGCCAGTGAGCCATCTCTCCAGCACTGATTTTAAGTTTTTGTTTTTGTTTTTTTTTTTTTAAATTTTATACTGATATTTGTGTTTCACTTTTACATATCAGCCATGGGTTCCCCTGTCCTACCCACTCCCGCTCCTGCCCCCACCTTCCCCCCAGCCCCTTCCCCCCATTCCCATCTCCTCCAGGGCAAAGACTCCCCTGGGGATTCAGCTCAACCTGGTAGATTCAGTACAGGCAAGTCTAGTACCCTCCTTCCAGGCTGAGCAAAGTGTCCCCACATAAGCCCCAGGTTCCAAACAGCCAGCTCATGCACTAAGGACAAGTCCCGGTTCCAATGCCTGGGTGTCTCTCAAACAGTTCAAGCTATCCAACTGTCTCACTTATCCAGAAGGCCTGATCCAGTTCGGGGCTCCACAGCTTTTGGTTCATAATTCATGTGTTTCCATTAATTTGGCTGTTTGTCCCTGTGCTTTTTCCAATCTTGGTCTCAACAATTCACACTCATACAGTACCTCCTCTTTCTCGACAATTGGACTCCTGGAGCTCCATCTGGGGCCTGGCCAAGGATCTCTGCATCCACTTCCATCAGTTATTGGATGAGAGTTCTAGCACGACAGTTAGGGTGTTTGGCCATCCGATCACCAGACTAGGTCAGTTCAGGCTTTCTCTTGACCATTGACAATAGTCTGCAGTGGAGGTATCATTGTGGATTTCTAGGGGCCTCTCTAACATTTTGCTTCTTCCTGTTCTCATGTGGTCTTCATTTATCATGGTCTGTTATTCCTTATTCTCCCTTTCTGTTCTTAATTCAGCTGGGATCTCCTGCTCCCCTAAGCTCTCTTTCCCTCAAACCTTGCCCTTCATTACCCCCACTCACTTCCAGGTTGTTCATGTAGATTGCATCCATTTCTCTGTAATTGGGCGATCCCTGTGTCTTTCTTAGGGTCCTATTTTCTAGGTAGCCTCCCTAGAGTTGTGAGTAGCAGTCTAGTCATCTTGGTTTCACATCTAGTATCCTCCTATGAATGAGTACATACCATGTTTGCCTTTTTGAGTCTGGGTTATCTCACTCAGGATGATTTTTTTTTTTCTAGATCCATCCATTTGCCTGCAAACCTCAGGATGTCATTGTATTTCTCTGCTGAATAGTACTCCATTGTGTACATGTACCACATTTTCTTTATCCATTCTTCAGTTGAAGGGCATCTAGGTTGTTTCCATGTTCTGGCTATTATAAACAATGCTGATATGAACATAGCTGAGCAAATGCCCTTGTGGTATGATTGAGCATTCCTTGGGTATATGCCCAAGAGTGGTACAGCTAAATCTTCAGGGAGATGGATTCCTAATTTTCTAAGGGAGCACCATATTGATTCCCAAAGTGGCTGTACAAGCTTGCATTCCCACCAGCAGTGGAGGAGAGTTCCCCTTGCTCCACATCCTCTCCAGCATAAGGTGGCTTCAGTGTTTTTGATCTTAGCCATTCTGACAGGTGTAAGGTGGTATCTCAGAGTTGTTTTGATTTGCATTTCCCTGATGATTAGGGATGTTGAGCAATTCCTTAAATGTCTTTCAGCCATTTGAGCTTCCTCTGTTGAGAATTCTGTTTAGTTCTATAACCCATTTCTTAATAGACTCTTGGGCATTTTGATGTCTAATTTCTTCAGTTCTTTATATATTCTGTATATCAGCCCTCTGTCAGACCTTTTCCCATTCTGTAGGCTGTCGCTTTGTCTAGCTGATCGTGTCCTTTGCTCTATAAAAGCTTCTCAGTTTCAAGAGGTCCCATTGAGTGATTGTTTCTATCAGTGTCTGTGCTACTGGTGCTATATTTAGGAAGTGATCTCCTATGCCAATGCATTCAAGACTACTTCCTACTTTCTCTTGTATCAGGTTCAGAGTAACTGGATTTATGTTGAGGTCTTTGATCCACTTTGACTTAAGTTTTGTGCACGGATCTATTTGCAGCCGTCTACACATTGACATCCAGTTATGCCAGCACTATTTGTTGAAGATGCTTTCTTTTTTCCATTGTACAGTCTTTGCTTCTTTGTCAAAAATTATAAGTTCATAGGTGTGTGGGTTAATGTCAGGGTCTTCAGTTCGATTCCATTGGTCCACATGTTGGTTTTTATGCCAGGACCAAGCTGTTTTTATTATTGTAGCTCTATAGTAGAGCTTGAGGTCAGGGATCGTGATGCCTCCAGAGGTTGTTTTATTGTACAGGATTCTTTTGGCTATCCTGGGTTTTTTGTTTTTCCATATGAAGTTGAGTATTATTCTTTCCAGGTCTGTGAAGAATTGTGTTGGTATTTTGATGGGGATTGCACTGAATCTGTAGATTGCTTTTGGTAAGATCACCATTTTATTTTTTTGAGCTTGGGATAGAACCCGGGGCCTTGCACTTGTAGGCAAGCGCTCTACCACTGAACTAAATCCCCCACCTAAGATCACCATTTTTTACTATGTTAATCCTGCCTATCCATGAGCATGGGAGATCTTTCCATTTTCTGACATCTCCTTCAATTTCTTTTTTCAGGGACTTAAAGTTCTTGTCATATAGGTCCTTCACTTGCTTAGTTAGAGTAGCCCCAAGGTATTTTATATCATTTGTGGCTATTATAAAGGGTGATGTATCTCTGATTTCCTTCTCAGCCTGTCTATTGTATATAGGAGGGCTACTGATTTTTTTTTTTTTTTTGAGTTGATCTTGTATCCTGCTATGTTGCTGAAGGTGTTTATAAGCTGTATCAGTTCCTTGGTTGAATTTTTGTGGTCATTCATGTATACTATCATGTCATCTGCAAATATGGAAAGCTTGATTTCTTCCTTTCCAATTTGTATCCCCTTAATCTCCTTATGTTGTCTTATAGCTCTGGCTAGAACTTCTAGTACTATATTGAATAAGTATGGGGAGAGGGGACAGCCTTGTCTTGTTCCTGATTTTAGTGGTATTGCTTTGAGTTTCTCTCCATTTAATTTGATGTTGGCTGTTGGCTTGCTGTAAATTGCCTTTATTATGTTTAGGTATGTTCCCTGTATTCCTGATCGCTCCAAGACCTTTATCATGAAGGGGTGTTGAATTTTGTCCAATGCCTTTTCTGCATCTAGTGAGATGATCATGTGTTTTTTTTTTTCCTTTGAGTTTGTTTATATGGTGTATTACATTGACAGACTTTCATATGTTGAACCACCCTTGCATCCCTGGGATGAAGCCTACTGGATCATGGTGGATAATTGTTTTGATGTGTTCTTGGAGTCTGTTTGCCAGTATTTTATTGAGTATTTTTGCATCAATGTTCATGAGGGAGATTGGTCTGTAGTTCTCTTTCTTTGTTGCATCTTTGTTTGGTTTAGGAATCAGAGTAATTGTAGCCTCATAGAAGGAGTTTGGTAATATTCCTTCTGCTTCTATTGTGTGGAACAATTTAAAGAGTATTGGTATTAAGTCTTCTTTGAAGATCTGGTAGAATTCTGCACTGAAACCATCTGGTCCTGGGCTTTTTTTGGTTGGCAGACTTTTAATGACTGATTCTATTTCCTTAGGGGTTATTGGACTATTTAAATGGTTTATCTGGTCTTGATTTAACTTAGGTATGTGGTACCTATCCAGAAAATTATCCATTTCTTTTAGATTTTCCAGTTTTGTGGAGTAGAGGTTTTTGAAGTATGACCTGATGATTCTCTGGATTTCCTCATTGTCTGTTGTTATGTCCCCCTTTTCATTTCTGATTTTGTTCATTTGGATGCTCTCTCATTGTCTTTTGGTTAGTTTGGATAAGGGCTTGTCTATCTTGATGATTTTCTCAAAGAACCAACTGTTTCATTAATTTTTTGTTCTCTTTGTTTCTATTTTATTAATTTCAACTCTCAATTTGATAATTTCCTGGTGTCTATTCTTCCTGGGAGACTTTGCTTCTTCTTTTTCTAGAGCTTTCAGGTGTGCTGTTAAGTCACTAGTGTGAGATTTCTCCAAGTTCTTTATGTGGGCATTTAGTGCTATGAATTTCCCTCTTAGCACTGCTTTCATAGTGTCCCATAAGTTTGGGTATGTGGTGTATTCATTTTCATTGATCTCTAATAAGTCTTTAATTTCTTTATTTCTTCCTTAACCCATTGGTGATTCAGTTGAGCATTATTCAGTTTCCATGAGATTGTAGGATTTCTGTAGTTTTTGTTGTTATTGAAATCTAACTTTAAGCCATGGTGGTCTGATAGAATGAGGGGGTTATTCCAATTGTTTTGTATCTGTTAAGATTTGCTTTGTGGCAAAGTATGTGGTCGATTTTAGAGAAGGTTCCATGGGGTGCTGAGAAGAAGGTATATTCTTTTTTGTTTGGATGGAATGTTCTGCAGATATTAAGTCCATTTGAGTCATAACATCGGTTAAGTCCTTTATTTCTCTGTTAAGTTTCAATTTGGCAGATCTGTCCAGAGGTAAAAGAGGGGTGCTGAAGTCTCCCACTATTAATGTGTGGGATTTTATATGTGATTTAAGCTTTAGTAATGTTTCTTTTACCTATGTGGGTGCCCTTGTGTTTGGGGAATAAATGTTCAGAATTGAAACTTCATCTTGGTGGATCTTTCCTGTGATGAGTATTTAATGTCCTTCATGATCTCTTCTGATTGATTTTAGTTTGAAGTCTATTTTGCTGGACATTAGGATGGCTACACCAGCTTGTTTCTTAAGAACGTGTGATTCTAAAGTCTTTTCCCAGCCTTTTATTCTTAGGTAGTGTCTATCTTTGAATTTGAGGTGTGTTTCTTGCATGCAGCAGTAAGATAGGTCCTGTTTTTGTATCCATTCTGTTAGTCTGTGTCTTTTTATAGGTGACTTAAGCTCATTGATATTAAGGGATATTAATGACCAGTGATTGTTCATTCCTGTTATTTTTCTTTCTTTTTTTTTTGTGGTAGTGTGTCTGTACTTCTCTTCTTTGGGGTTTACTGATGTGGTGTTATCTATTGCCTGTGTTTTCAAGGGTGTATCTGACTTCTTTAGGTTGGAATTTTCCTTCTAGTGTTTTCTGTAGGGCTGGGTTTGTGGATTAGTATTGTTTAAATCTGGCTTTGTCTTGAAAAGTCTTGTTCACTCCATCTATATCTATGATGATTGAAAGTTTTGCTGGGTATATTAGTCTAGGCTGGCATCCATGGTCTTTTAGTGTCTGCATTATATCTGTCCAGGTCCTTCTGGTTTTCAAAGTCTCCATTGAGAAACCGGGTGTTATTCTGATGGGTTTGCCTTTATAAGTCACTTGGCCTTTTTCCTTTGCTGCTCTTAATATTCTTTCTTTATTCTATACATTTAGTTGTTTAATTATTATGTGGCCAAGGGACTTTTTTTTTGGGGGGGGGGGTCTAGTCTGTTTGGTGTTCTATAGTCTTCTTATATATTCATAGGCATTTCCTTCTTTAAGTTGGGAAAGTTTTCTTCTATGATCTTGTTAAATATATTTTCTGTGCCTTTGAGTTGGTATTGTTCTCCTTCCTCTATCCCTATTATTCATAGGTTTGGTCTTTTCATGGTGTCCCAAATTTCTTGGACATTTTGGGTCATGACTTTGTTGGCTTTAGTGTTTTCTTTGATGAATCTATATCTTCTACTGTATCTTCAACACCAGAGATCCTCTTTTCCATCTCTTAAATTCTGTTGGTTATACTTGCATCTGAAGTTCCTGTTCATTTATTCAGATTTTCTATTTCCAGCATTCCCTCTGCTTGTGTCTTCTTCATTTTTTTCTATTTCCGTTTTCAGGTCTTGGACTGTTTCCCTCATCTGTTTCATTGCTTTTTCATGATTTTCTTTCAGGGACATATTGTTTTCTTCTTCTGTATTTGTCATTTCCTCTAGTTTTTTATAGGATTGTTGACTAACATTAAACAGAACATGGCATTGTTGTGTGACAAAACATGTCCTGGAGAGAAATGTCTCTGCTCACGACAGATAGGGAGTTCATGACAGACCAAAGTATGGATATTCCAATGGAAAGCAAACAATGATTTGGGGGCAGGGGAAGTTTACTTATAGGAATGTGGGTGAAGAGTTATTTACAGGAGCAGAAATTACTCAATGATAGCTGCATCCCCAAAGCCCACCCCAGCATGGGTGACAGTTCACAAAGCTGGGAACCTGGAGCACACTGCAGAGCCTTCAGGTAGCTCAACAGATTGGAGAGTGTCTCTTCCAAATGACTCTAGTCTAAACTTCTTCCAGGAAGTTCAGCTAGTTTCTGCTTCTTTCAGGTAGCTAAAACTGTGGTTCTCAATTTTCCTAAGGTGCAATCTGCTGATATAGTTCCTCATGTTGTGGTGACCCCCAACGATAAAATTATTTTCCTTCCTACTTCATTACTGTAAAATTGCTACCATTATTAATTATAATGTAAATATCTATGTTTTCCAATGGTCTCAGATAACCCCTGTGAAAGCTATTCAACCCCAAAGGGTCAAGACCCATTGGTTGAGAACCACTGTCTGAGTCTTCTTTGCAGCTTGTCTTGTCTGAGAGTCTTTTTTAGCAGCCTGGCTTTCTTTACCCTTGGAGGGAAGGAGCTAGTGAATCTGGTCAGTTTCAGGCACTTCCTTAGCTATTTTGAGCTGTTTACTTTCCAGCCTAAGGAGCTTCCCTATAGGATGGATTTTTTTTTTTTTTTTTTGATTTTTGAGACAGGGTTTCTCTGTGTAGCTTTGCACCTTTCCCGGAATTCACTAGGTAGCCCAGGCTGGCCTTGAACTCACAGAGATCCACCTGGCTCTGCCTCCCGAATGCTGGGATTACAGGTGTGCGCCACCACCGCCCGGCTGGAATGTTTCAATCTTGAGGAAACTGGTACACAACAGCATTCATAGGTTGCTAATATGACTTCACAAGAGGGTACATACACCCATCAGAATTTAAAAAAAAAAAAAGAAATAAGTAGAGTGATAAACCAATGTAATACATTTTTCTTTATAGTGTAAAAATATCCTATAGTGTACTTTGGAAGTTTGTGAGGAAAAAAAATCATTCTAAAGTTTCCTCAAAACAAATTAAAGTATGCATTGGAAGTTGAGGCATCACGTGTGGTACGAGCACTGTCCATGACTGCTCATGTGAACTGTCTTTCCCATGGTGTAGAAGTTTAGTGGCCATGCTCACACTACAGGGGTCTGTGCCTTTAGCCACAGCTGAATGGATTTGCAACAGATACTCAGGCGAGGTCAGTCAGTTGGATTCTCTTAGCTAAGATTTGAAATTTGATTTCTTCTTTATAGAACAGACTGAAAGAACACAACGCTGAGATGTGAGGAGGGTTTCTGGTGGTGGAAATGAGGTCCAGCTGGATTGAAGATGTCCTAACTTTTGCTCAAGGCTGCTCTGGGTGGGTGGGAAATAAGCCATGAGAGAATCCAGCAAGAAGTCTTCCTTCAGGATTCAAATCCAAGCTGAGCTTCCAGGCTAGCAGGCACTGGAACATGGCATGCCCACATCACAGAGAATGAGGTAAAATGGTCCCAGTGACTTTTAGAGATTCCAGGGGAATGTGGAAAAGCTTCAGCTTTGACACAGTCACCTGTCTCATTTCAAGATGTCAGCTCTAGACAGCTGTTAAGTGCAGACAGTGAAGCTTTCAGGTAAGCCAAGCATGGTGACACATACCTGTTATCGTGGTGCTCAGGGGTTAGAGCTGGGGGATTGATTGGGAGTTTAATGTCATTCTTTGCCCTATACAATGAGTTCAAGGCCAACCTGAACTGTCTCAAAAACAAAAATAAAACTCAACTCTTACTGCCCTTGTCTGAGCCAGAAAGAGCATAAATGTAAAAGAGTGGGTAGATGGTAGCTGGAGAAGGGCCGTGGCCTCTCCACCACCATAGATGGCTGTAGACAGTCATCCACCTTATAGGATGCTAGGTGCTGGACTTAGAAACCTTTGGAAGCATGTGAAGAGATACACAAACTAACACTAGAATTAGGAATATGAATGCAATATGTGCATACATGTACCAACATAAGGCTGAAAGTCATGACTGAGACACCAAGATACTAGATAGCAAACTGCCATGGCTCCATCTTCAGATCTGCTCCACCCCTTATTCTGGGTTTCACTCATTATTTTTCCGAAATCTTTCCAATTATACACTGAATAAGCTGAAACATGCCAGGCATATTATTCATGGTACTTACACATTAAAACATTTGGTCCAGTACGTCCATTAACACCGGACATTCGCTCAAAAATTGTTAAGAATTTCATCTGACAAAGAAAATTGACACACTTTATCCTACCCAAAATTTGTCAGGTTTTCACATGGCAAAGGAGACACAATTTTCTGAGCTGCATTGAAAATGACAAATACAAGAACAGTTTACAACCAGAAGCTCTACAGCCCAGTCTGTAGGATTCTTGTATCCCAGCCCTATTAGCAATGCATAGGGAAGCCTCATCAGACATAGAAAAGCCTATCAGCCGAAATGCACAAATCAAGCAACTACTTTTTAAGGACCATCTATAAAACAATGGTTCTCAACTCCCCTAATGCTGTGACCCTTTAGAACAGTTCCTCATGTTGTGGTAACACCACCCAACCATGAAGTTATTTCCTTGCTACTTCATAACTGTAATTTTGCTACTGTCATGAATCAAAACATAAGTATCTGATATCCGACCCCTAAAGGAGCCAGTTGAGACCCACAGGTTGAGAAGCTGTTGATCTTAAGCATGCAAGGGCTTAACTCAAAGCATACCACTTTTGCCTCAGTGGGAACTGAAGGCATGGGGGAACTTTCATGGCTGTACAAGTTGTGTGTTGTATGGTACTATGCTGCATCTCCAGAAAAGCAGTGATGCACTATCCATGTCACATCTTCCGAGGACACACTCGGTGTTGGAGATGTCAGCTCCTAATTCAGGACTGCTATCTCCTAATCTAATGTGCTGCCCTCAAGTGCAATAAGAACAGGAATGTCTCAGTCTACCCAATGGGGAAAAGAGAACAAATACATATTGTAATCTAAGCATTATTGGGACTAGTGAAAGGGAAATAAATGTTCAAAGATACTCAGTATGATGTTCTCAAAGCAACTTAAAGAATACTAATTTGGAATTTAAAAGCAGTCTATCCAAAGAGAAAATTGTATTGTAAAATTCACTTTTATTAAGCTGTTTAGTTGACTGGATCAAAGGGGGAAGGTATGATGGAATTATCGAAAACTAATTGCTTCTGAAAATGTATTCTCACATATAATAAAACATTCAACTATAAGTATCTAGAGGGCTGGTGATGGCTCAGCCCTTAAAGGCTAGGCTCACAACCAAGAATATAAACTAAGTACAGAAACTTGCTCTAGCCACAGAGGTTCCTAGGGCTGGACTGGCTAGGTACCTACTACAGAGGTAGTATGGTTTTTGTAGCAGAGCCCTCCCTCTTGTGGACATTGGTAGGAATTTTAACAAAGAGGTTAAAATCTTACCAAGATTCTTCATTTCCCCTTAGTATGCATAGAAATTTAAGATGGAGGGATAGTTACTCATGAGACTGTGACCTGCAGTTTTGTATATGTTGTTTTAAAGTCAAGGTCTTTCGGCTATTGGAAAGCTGAGATGTAAATCCATTTTCGGGCTTCCAGTTAGAGGAGTTTGTATTTGTTGTCTCTCCAAAATTCCTCTGCTCGATCACCACATGATGGCAGTAGGAAGTGACAGGATGCAATTAGATCATGCCTTAGACATGAGGATAAGCCAGTTGTCTCGACTGTCCACTGAGGACGTAATGAGAAGCCACCATCTGAGAATGAGCCCTCTCTACTAGTGGAAATCAGTCAGTGCCTTCATCGTGAACTCAGCCTGTGAAACCGTGAGAATCAATGTTAATGATCCACCAATCTAAGGTGCACTAGGTCAGATGATCTCAATTTGAGCTTGCTACCACCTTCACTAACAGCTCTCGGTTGTGCAGGTTTGCACCCACCTTCACTAACAGCTCTCGGTTGTGCAGGCTTGTTTGCTGCACTGCAGAAGGTAGACCAACCTTTATTCACTTGATCCCAGGAGCAGCCTCTACCCAACCCCACCTGCCCTGATCATCACTTCAAAAAAGGAATCACTGGAGGCCAGAGATAAGGTGACCTCATTTAATAGCTCACTCTGAGAATGGACTACAGCCAAGTGATATACCAGTGGAAAGTGGGGGGGGGGGGGGGCTGGCAGAAATTTTGAAAGAATGGGCAGAATGTGAGAAAGAGGAGTCCAGTACAGTACTGAAGATTTGAGTCCCAACAAACTGAATTAAGTTTCCACCAACTGAGTTGAGAATACCAAGAGGGGCTGGTCTGGCTGCCATTTGGACTGGGGGCCGGGGGCATAGCTAAGTACTAGGACATAATTTTGGACATATTAAATTTTAGAGGGTTGGACTGGCAAGATGGCTCAGCAGGTAAAGGTGCTTGTCACTAAACCTGATGGCCTGAGTTCGAATTCCAGGACTCACACAGTAGGAGAGAACTGACTCCTGCAAATAGTGCTCTCACCTCTACATGCACACTGCAGCATAAGTATCCATCCATGAATGTGTGTATGTGCACTTGTGCATGCGTAAGTGCACACACACAGCATAAATAAAAAAGGTTAAAATAGTAAGATATATTTAAGAAGCTTAGACATTTAAATAGAATTGCCAAGTTGTACTGATACAATGTGGAAATGAAGGTGGATCTGGTCTGCTATTATACACTTATGCAACACTTACAGGAAACATTTAATAAACTAGGAAATGAATATTGTTTTAAAAATTCTAAAGGAGATACAGGAGGAAGGCCTGAACGCCTCCAACCCTTGAATACAAGGGATGGGGGGGGTGGGGAGGACTAGGAACAGGAACAAGGCAGGAGTCACAGGTAGCTGTGGCAAGCTGGGGCCCTGAACTTTTGCACTTTATAGAACGTCTTAGTTCTTCCCTCTGCAGACTCTGTGCTCCCTACAAACTCGAATGCTTGCTGATCGATCTTTGCACTTGTAACTCCAAGTGATGACTGACAAAGGGCACATGAAAATGATTGGCTGTGCTCTACCAGAGCTCCAGTTTCAGCCCTACGCTGTTTTGTAGCACTGATCCCTTTTGTTAGGAGGGAGAAACAGGAATCTTAAATTATACTGCAGCTTGACAGCAGCCATTACTCAGACAGTGCTGCAAGAAAATGAGAACTAAACCATGGATGTCTCCAGGGACAACCAGAAGTGCCGGGGACATTCTTTTTCCTTTCTTACTTGGACTTAATAACGCTCACAATTTTCTCCCCTTCAGTGAATACATATTTGGTAGGGATGGTTGGTGCCATTTTGTCTTTTGAGACAGTCTCATCACAGAGGCTAGGCTGGCCTCAATCTTGTGATGCTCCTGCCTCAGTCTCTCAAATGTTGGGATTACAGGTGTGCACAATGATGGGTTTTTTGTTTGTTTGTTTACAAAAATGGGACAGTAATTTATACATCATTCACTTAAAAGCAGCAGCTCAACCAATCCTGCTTTGTTTATATTCCAATCCATCTCTATGAGATGAATCAAAAACCAAGCATTTAATGTATTTAGTACGTGTCACAAAGACCTGTAATTATAATACCATTATCACATCGGAAAATAGTGATTCTTCAATCACATTATAAAATAACCAGTATGCAAATTCCCCTACTGTATACATTTTTAAAAGAACATTCCAAATTGAATGCTTCAGGTCCCATCTCTGTTGCATTCATCTCCCTTGCAGCTCATAAAGAAAATAACAGTGCCAACGACATCCTCTTGGTGTGCCTTTCAATCTGACTTTGGGTCTATTTCCTGCTAATCTGAAAGAAGCTAAGTTTACCAACTAGGCAACTCTATTGGGCTTCTCCATCAGAAACACTCAGTCTAACAATGTGTCTTTTCTGAAGTTTTAGCTGCTTCTGGTGCTTTCTCTACTGCAAGTTGCAAAAACAGAGATCATTATTCCATTCTAAGTTTTGGCATTAAGTGTATTTTCCTCCCAAGAAAAACTGCCTCTATTCTATTTGCTTAGTGGTTGAAAATAATACCAATGTTCAAAATAATGAATTATTGCCTAATCACTTGCCAATGGTGACCAATTACTTACTGCTCTGGTTTTGTGTTTCTCTGTAGTCTAATTACATTTATAAATTCATTCAATGCTATTGAATTTACATTAATTGCTTTTATCTTCTATACTGTTGTTAAACTGCTACATTCAGATTGGCTTATTCATCTCACTAAGACAGAATGAAGCAGATAGGATATGCTAATATTCAATCCTAGTCATTTCCCTCATATCTACTGTGTTAGGACTTCACTGGGAACAGGGAAAACCATGAACCTTGGAGTATGGTCAATAATGCCTCGCCTAAAATTTTCCATGAGATTCCTCCATCTGGAAATACGGCACCCTACTGGACAACTGGGGCGTTGCAGATGTATTTAAGCGTGTGACACTGGGAGATTATGCTGACACAGGAGGGCACAATACACCTTGTAAGAAGGAAGGAAGAGTGGGACTAAGTAACAGAGATTTCAAGAGGTTACTCTGGGCTCTGAAGGTGGAAAACAACCAACCAGTCAACAGAATGGAACTCTCTGAGTTGGGAGAGGAAAGGGAATGGCAAGCCCCTCCCACCATGGCCAGGACCACCCTGCCAACACCTTGATTTCAGACAGAGGCCAATTTTGGATTTGTGGTCCCCAGGACTGTGTGTGTGTGTGTGTGTGTGTGTGTGTGTGTGTGTTTCCACACAAATTAGAGCAATTTGTTATAGTAGAATTAACACAAAGCTTTTGGTTTATTTTTATTGTGAAATATTGAGTTTAGAAAAAAGTACAAAATGTCAACAGTCAGATGTGTACAGGTACAGTATTTTGTTAATTTATACATGTGACCAGCATTAACAGCTTCATTGTAAAATGCATATTTAGACCAATACACTCTAAAGATGACTGTAATATTCACAGGCTATTAATACATGATAAACTGGAGCCCAAATGACCCTCACTGGGATATGCTAACTGCAGCAAACAGGCTAAAAGCACAATACAGCACACCATAGTATCTCTGGACAGGTCCACATTTAAAGGGTATCAACTCATTAGGTCAACACACTATGTATCTGCAATTGGGACTCAATTACTAATTTATACAATTGCAAAAAAAAAATTAGGTTATAAAATAAGGTCATGGAATAAAGGGTTTGTCTAGGGTTGGGGATTTAGCTCAGTGGTAGGCGCTTGCCTAGCAAGCACAAGGCCCAGGGTTTGATCCTCAGCTCAGAAAAAAAAAAAAAAAAAAAAAAGGTTTCAGCCTTGCACTTTATAAAGCTTCACTGTTTTAAATTGATTCTCAATTTCCATGTTAGCTAAAGCGGGGGAGAGGAGATTCTGTTTCTATTGTCTCCAACAATATAAAAGAACTACTGTAGTTCATTTAGAATTGTGACTACTGTGGATTGAAAAATGGCCAGGAAACTAATATAAGTAATTACACAATTTAAAGCAAAGTAACAACTACTTTATGGATGCAGGGAATCCTCCAAACATTAGCATCCACATTAAGGCATTATCTATTATGATTGAGAACAGTAAATGAACATTATTTGTAAGGGCTTCATAACAATAGACTGTCTTACTTTTTCCAAATCCAACTAATTCAATATTACTGTTACTTGAAAATTACATGTTTGCAAGTTGGTAGATTTGCTTTCACTTGTAGTAAACAACTGTGGGAAGTTTACTAAAACTTGAATAATTTAAAAAGAATTGTTATAATTAGGTATGCTTGAGAACACTAATCTTTGATATGAAGACCACTATAAACATTTATCTAAAACATTCATCTAAAAACAAAACCTTCAGAACTGATTCAAAGAAGTTTAACTGCACATTTCTAAAAGAATCCATATGTTGTTTCTAGCAATGTCTTTAGTTTAAAAATTCACCTTGAAACCAGAACTAACATTAAGTAGATCAATTTCAGTTACTGGCTGAAAACCACTAGAGTTCAGAAACTAATTTGCAATTTCACAGACTCTATTCCATACTATTGTACCCTTTTATAGACAACTTTATACTTTGAGACAAATTACTTATAAATAATGTCTGAATCTTACAGATTTCAATTATTCAGACATAAGCACTGATTAGATTATAAAAAGTTATTTAATTTTCCAGATTTGTATTAAATTTACAAAGTAAGTATGGTGTATATAAATATTAACTTAGCAACACATTATAAAAAAAAGCAGATATATGGACCATTATAGAAACATTATAAATTTTAAAGAAATTTTTTATAAAAATAAAGCAAAACATGTAACTCACAAAATATAAACATGAAGCCACACAACATAAAAATAAAATCACTCTATCAAAATGGAGTTAAAATTAAATCTTTAGGAAAGTACTTCAACATAATTAAATGAACTCAATGACCAACAGCTTCCCTTATGATACAGAAACAAACTACAAAATCACTTAAGTCTATATGCATTATCAGTTAATTCTTAATATGCAATCTTGCATGTTACTAACAATTGATTTCTTTTTGAAATTGGGTTCTGTACATATGCACTTATATACAAACACTTATTAACATGATTTTTAAACAAACCATATGTACAAAAGATCAGCATTCCTATAAATAAAAACATTAGGTGGCAAAAAGGCACTTGTAAGTAAAAATCTACAGTTTTTATAAAACAAAACCACACATTTTACCTTGGATGCTGTACAGTAAACATCAATCCTATAACAGTAATGAAATGTCAGATTACTAAACTAATGTTAGTGATGTAACTTTTAAAAACATATTTACATATACTCTGAAGCTCTTTTAATAAAAGCACCATGATTCTCTAAATTTATGTTGATGTGAAGTAAAAATACAATTCCCCAAAAACCAGTGTTCACCATTTTCCTTGTTTAAAAGTTTGGCATTTCTAAATTGAAAACTATTTATCTGAAATCAGCATAGTGTCAAACAAAAGCAAAACACAAAAGCCCTGCTGCTGTCCTCCCAACTGCTCCATTATTGCATGTTGCATTTTATACAGTGCACACACGTGCATGCCACAACCTTTAATACTATTGCTAGAAAAAAGTTCTAGGTATCAAAGAATTAAGAAGTCACTCCAAACCAGCTGAAGTTTTATCTGCATGTTTACAACTTAAAAAATGCTGTGTGTCAATTACAAAAGTGAGTAAGAAACACACCAATTTACTTGGCATGTAAAAATATTTTTCCACTGCACAGAATTTAAGGGCTTCCCAGGACCCCTCAAATATACACTGTCAAGCAGAAATGCTAAACAAGTAACCTTTTCAAGGAGATGTTAGCACGCTTCCACTCTTGTCAAACTTTTTACCCTTTGACAAGGCTGCAACCTGTTTGAGTAGTTCTCTGTTTTTGGCCTGTGAGAAACAAAAATTCAAGGTTTAAAACATTTGAACTATTAAGTTATGCTGAAAAAAAACCTACTTCATTTGCATATACATATATATTTCTTTTTATCAACGAAACACTAAAGAGATCCAAAAGTTGTATATTTATTCTTTTTAAGTTCAGATAGGTAGAAAGAAAATTCTAAATTGATTTACCAGCTCTTGGCAAATGGCAATATAATTTGTCAAAAAATAGTTACACAAGAAATGGTAAGTGGCTCTCTCCCTAGAAGATTTAAATGTAAAGAAAAACTGGCTGGCTCTTTAAAGTGTGCAAGCTATTTAAATACATGTTACTACTCCACAACTGACACAGCATCAGAGAATAAATCAAGTGTTTACTTTGGAGAATTTTCCAGTGAGCCAAATGAGGTCTTTCCAATTACTGTTTACTGTTATGCAGAAAAAGTACAAGACTATTTGTAAAAATCGCTATCACTTTGCCAAAGGCCCTCTTAAAAAACAAATTTTAATTATTTATTTGTGTGTGTGTGTGTGTGTGTGTGTGTGTGTGTGTGTGTGTGTGTGTGTGTGTAGGCTACAATATGCACAAAAAAAAAAAAAAAAAATCAAAGGACAGACTGTGGGGTTCATTCCCTCTTCCCACCATGTGGGTCCCAGAAATCAAACTCTGGTTGTAAGACTTGGCAGTAAGATGCTATTCTTTACCATTTCTTACCAGCCCCTAATGGTCCTTTCATGTGATGATGACTTTAGTATCATCTAAGCAAATTCCTAACAGTACTGGTATAATTTTATAAAAACTTTTTTTTGGGGGGGGTGTGTGGTCAAAGTCTCAAAATTTCACTTGCCAATGATAAGAATTTTCTTCCCCTGACTATACAATGCTCATCAGACAAGAACACTGTCTTCAGGGGTGCTGTTTGGTAATGCTGGTGCTGCTCATTGCAGGATCTCAAGGTAGGACCTTCTTTGAGTCTTGTCTTATTCTTTGGTTTATACTACTCTATGTAGTCTCTGGGAACTTAATGAAAGTCCCTCCTGTAAACAGATGATAATCAAGGCAGTTCTGAAGTTTCTGAGCCAATTGAAACAGTGTGAAGCTTGGGCACTACTAAAAAACCACACAATCTTAAAGTAAATCCTGAGACACACAAGGGGATATCCCACTGCTCATAAGCTTAAACTGTTACTCTTTGACAAATCCTAGTCACTGCTGGATGTAAATAGTAACAGTGTAGCTATGTATTATTTAACTAAACAGATGCACCTGCTAAGAACAGGAAACTCAAGAAACAAGTTTCAGAATGCAGAGCAAAGAAGGAAAAGGCCAGGTCCACAGAAGCAGTAAATAACCAGCATCTACAGTGGCTTACCAAATAATTAAAACTCCACTTTCAATCAAGAGAGACTGAATTTACATTTTCATTCTTAGAACAAAATGCAGGGATTAAAAAAAGTAGGTGTTGAAAGTAGTTTTTCTCTTTAATACTTTTGCAGCTAATTTTCAATATGTATGTATAGATTTAGTCCCCCAATGACATCAGTAACTTGTTGATAAATTATACAAGACAAAGGCTTTAAGAAAAATAGTGCATTGGTTGTTAAATAAATTTTATCAGTCTTATTTTAAGTATCTGCAATATAAACTGCAATGCAGTATTTAAATATATACACACTAAAATTTTATTCTAATACTGACTTTATACCCTATAGAAGTCAATTAAATTATTTTAATATTTAAGTCAAAAACATTTAAAAATGTCAGCCTAAATGAAGGAAGAATGTTCCATGAATAACTACACAGACCTTGACTATCTACTTACCCAGACTTAACTGGTGGACATCTTACCCTAACAAGAGACTCAAGGAGTTGAAAGAACTAATCACACAGCCACAGTGCAGAGGCCTGTACACAGCAGCATTCACAGGTATTTCCCATCCCCTTTTAAGTTTGTCTTACTTAAGAACAACATTTTCACTTGGCATTATTGGTACTTAGGAGGATTTTACACTATTTGGGGAGGAATTTCAGTCTGTATTCCTAGGTTTGATAGTTTAAAATATTGAAAGAGCTACTAGAGCAAGATACATTTTGTTAATCATCAACTTCTGTGTATCATAAAAGATTAAGAAAATGAGCAGAAGTAAAGGGACAAATCCAAGTACTTGGAGGCTGAAGGAGGATTGAGTCTGACTCCAAACTGGGCTATACAGTGAAACATTACCTCAAAAACAAAACAAGCAAATGAAACAGATATTAACTAGGTATACTCACCTCAGTAACTGCTACTAAAGTGAGTAGGTGGGGACTACACTTAGCTGTAAAGAGTGCCTCTAGCAGAAACTCTGTGTACAGGGAAGCAACTGATATACCCAAATAATCTAAATTGTGAGCCGAGGCATGACGGGGAAAATGTACAGGTAAATCTGAGGCACATAATGTATCTACATCTCACCAATTACATAACCGGTTTCACCTGTAAGATGGGGGCAGCTCCTCACTCAGCTCTTGTAAGGAGCAAATACGAACAGCATCTACAAAACAGACTGACCACAGCTCTCTTCCGCATGTCTGCCATAGTGGTACCATAGAAAATTCAGCTAACAGGAAGTAAGCTGAAGACACCAACCATGCTAAGGCAAAAATGGTTTTCTTGCAACTGACTGTAACAAAGGGAACTGTTCTTTGGAGCAGTGGGAAGTAAGTACCAGGTTAACTCAAACCTAGGAAGTACTTACCATTACTTTGATTATTGTATAACTTAGAAGTATTTACTTCAGTACTTCTGTTACAGAAAGTTGATTATATCCCAGATAAAGATTCAACATAACTTACTAAGAATATAATAAAACAAAATAATGGCTGGTGGGTAAAAACAATTAACTAATGAGCAAGAGGCCCAACTCCCTACAGGCAATCTCTGATGAGGGAAGGCAAACACATTTCCACAAATCACCACCCAGGAACAAATTTCCCGAATGTTCACTATGCCCTGGTTCTACAGAGGATCCTTTCCAAATTCCTGTCACCAGTAAGAACAGGTTAAAGAGCAGGGAATATATATCTGAATTCCAGTAAATATGTAAATCCTATTCAATTAGGAGGCATACCACAATAGGAACAAAAAATATCCATAGGTGTTAGGGGGAACAATCCAGCAGAAAACAACAGACAAATAAAGCAATATTCACACATCCCTTTCAAAGCTACACTCTCTCTTCAAGTCTGAAGTCTGAATATGACATCATCTGTATGCTTAAGATTCAAAGCTGCTTAACCTAGGGGCTAAGCTTAGGGGGAGAGCACTTGCCTAGTATGTTTGAGAACTAGGGTTTGATCCCTAGAATAGCAAAAATAAACTACTAAAACAACCCTAAGCCTGTTACTCAAAGATTCGCTCTATAAACGTCACAATTTATAAACTGCAGAACATGAAATCAATATAGTGTAGTTTCATGCCCAAATTTATAAAACAGATAAAAATAGTTTTAATAAGGGAATAACCTTTTCTCTGTTGATGCTTGTTATTTTCCCTCTGTGATGGTGGTGACTCTCAGCTTCCTTGTTTAGTTGTTCTGTGTGTCTAAAGAACATGATGTAGATGTTCTATCTATCTATATCAATACAACAGTGAACTTACTACACTTTCAGACAGTCCACAGTTAAGGGCCGTCCTGATTTGCGGCATTTGCACACAGCATAAAGGCCTTTCAATCATGGTCTTTGAGAACTGACTTTGAGAATTTTCTTTCATCTACCTCCTTTCCAGGTATCCGAAAGGCAATGAGAAAAATGAGTATAGACCATATCTTCACCTTAGCACCATAATGACATTCTGACCTTAGCTGAATAGTCAAGTGAATAGTCTTCATTGCTTTCTGGGAATCCCACTTAGTGTTTTCATGCTTTCAAGATTAACAGTGACGTCACCTTTGCAAAACTTTATAAAGTCAGAATTAAATTGGAAATGCACAAAATAGGGGTAGTAATACCAACTTACTTAAGTCAAGAAACACTACAATACAGATTTAAATCTCCAGCCCAACACAAGACCTCACATATATAACACCATTTACCTGAAGTTGTTCCACAGTTTCTTTGTGAGCTTTTTCCATACTGTTCATCTTAGTTCTCAAATTTGACTCTTGGTACTGAAAGTCTGCCTTCAGTTCAGTTAACTGAAATGAAAAAAACCAAAAAGATGGCAAAAAGATGTAAACACATTATCTACCTCAAAGACACCATTTAAATATTCCTCACAACAGGTGCACACTTGGTATGCAGGCGAAAGAAGTCAGTAGCAGCTATGTCTTCTGTGAGACAAAGAGTGGTTCTCCTGCTACTGTCAGGATTTTAATAGGAAGGAAGATCATCTTTGAGAAGTTGCTTTTGGATGAAATGGTCATACTTTCACAACTAGCATGCCAAAGCAAAGTTTAACAATTTCTATCCTGGAAAGTGTTTCAACCAAATAAACTTCACATTAAGTAAACAGGTTTCCAGTTAAAATCATCTTTCAATGATGAAAGGAAAAAGGCTTTTAATGTGCAATTTTACACAACAGTTATCAACCAAGGGCAACAGTATTTGTATTTGTACCCAGTATTGTATACACAAAGCCATTATACACTGACCTATCAGCACAGAAATACAATCAATGTGGCATGTGGAAAAGCAATTACTGTAAAGTCTGAACCAAATTAGACAATTATTAAAAGAAAAGTCAATGGTGTAGAGACCACAAGGCAATGCCTTCATAAATATGAACACAAATGAAAGTATAGTATCTTATGATTTTACACTTACAACCTAACAGAACGATACAGAAACAGCTTCAGGTTTGATAATTATTCTAGTCATTGAACTGTGATCGGCTTCCAGCCTGTGAACTGCTGGAAGGTAAAGACAGTATCTATTTATCTGCCTATGACTTTCTGATCTAGTACAGTGCCTGGCTTTGAAAGTCACTCAATAGCTCAAATAGAAACAGCAAACTAACTTGATCCTTTTAGAATTATAAAGACAAATGGCAAGTGTGTAGTTAATTTTAGATACACAATTATTTTCCTTACAACCATAATTATAAACTTGCTAGGTTTTTGGTTTTTAAAGCAAACACTAAAGCATGAGATGTCAACAATGCACCTAAACACAACAGTGATGCTAGGGATGATAAAGGACCCAAGAGTCTACAATGGAGGTTCTCAACCTATGGGTTGCAACTCATTGGTGGGTTGAACAACCCTTTCACAAGGGTTATCTAAAACCACTGGAAAACATGGATATTTACATTACCATTCATAACAATAGCAAAACTACAGTTGTGAACTAGCAACAAAAATAATTTTATGGTTGAGGGTCACCACACAATAGGAACTGTACTAGAGGATTGCAGCATTAGAAGGATGAGAAACACTGATCTATAATTTGTTAATGCCTAGTTTGGAATTACTAGTATTTTGCATTAACTCTGGCATTTTATTCAATGTTAAGGAAGACATAGTTGGCTTTGTGCAATCGTTAAGGCTTTGTGTACACATTTCCATAAAAGCTAGTTAATTTGAAACTTCTGCCTCTCATGAAGAACCCTAAAATAGACAGCTACAACTTTACAATTTTACCTTACACACCAATGCCAATTTTCACACATTGAATTTACTCAAACTGTGGTACATACTAAAATAAAAAGACGGGGCATGTCTGTAGTCTCAGCACTTGGGACAAAAAGGCAGGTGGCTCCTGAGTCCAGGACAGCCAGAGGAACACAGTGATACTCTCCAAAAAAAAAAAGAACAAACAGAGCAGTAAAATGCAGGCCATCAACAATCCAAGTGTGGGACCTGCAACACTGAAGCTGCTGGGTACTAGCTCAAGTCCTGTTTTCACCCTACTGGAATTGTTTAAATCAACCTCTTTTTGCTGATGGCAAGCACCTTTCAAAGATTCTAGGTCTTCTTTGTGTTCATTTCTTTTGTCTATTAAAAATACCACTAATTTTTTAGGAGTCATTAATTTTTTTTAAGGTTTTCAAGTGGATGTTTGTCTGGGAACTAAGCATGCAGTAAGTTCTCTTCCAGTGTGATACAAAGCAGCATCAGCACACTGCCATGAGCAGCAGGAAATACTGCACATACCAGTCAGCACCACCATTCCATCAAGAAGCTCGAAGTGCATATTTATGAAATGAGAAACCAAGGCTTCAACTAATGAACGTGTTCTACTTAAGGCCACACAGAAATGGCCAGGATTGGGATTTCATCCCGAATGTGGCTAAATACTATAAAGCCAGTAAGTACACCCACACTACCACAGGACATTAGAATATTATTACTTCTCATCAGCTAATTGATACAGATTGACAGAGACGTGATCTATACACACACACACACACACACATATATATATAAAGTAACTGTTTTCAATTACTTTTGAAACGATTATAATTTATACATCCCATTTATTGTATGTAGTCCATATACCTCATTTTAAAATTAAGATATTAAACCTATTTTAAATTTACATGGTAACTGAAAACTAATGCTCAAAAATTACTACTATACACCAGTTTTACTTACCTTCATTAGATGTTTCAGACCCAATTTAGGCATCTGTAGTTTATCTTATAAGAGTCATGCATTACAAACTATACCAGTTAGTTAAAGAGAATTTGCAAGGGTTAACTAAGAGCCAAGACACAATCTTCCCAGACTTTATACTGAGCTACATTCTCACCTTTTTATCTTTCTCTAGAATGGTCTGGTCCCTTTGCTGTAAGAGACGCTTAAGTGACATCACTTCTTCTTTCAGTTGACTTATGAGGACAAAATTGTCTGTTCCCCCACTATCTGCTGACTGGTTTATAGAGCTACTAAAGAGAAAAAAGGAAAACAGAGTTACATAAAGTAGAAGGAAAACCTGCAGATGTTCAAATTGCATAAATTAGACAATTCCACAAACATCCTTAAGGCTAATGCAAAAAAATATGTACCTGACAGAAATGGATGCAACTGGCAAATTACCTTACTAATGGCACACATTACATACACCTGCAGAAATATAATTCAGTATTAGCTTTTAGGGGGTCAATACTTCTAGTGTAAAGCAATAGGCAGCCAATTTGTACAGTAACATCAGCAAACTTTGGCTAATGAACTAAAAACAAAGTCACACTCATTTTAAATCAAAACATTTCTAAGCAGGTCAATTTAAAACTACCACAATCAGATTTGTGTTTCTTTTCCTTGAAGAACAATTATAATAATGTTCTCTAATCAGATTTGTTCTTTCCTAAAACCCAAATTTATTACCCAGTTATAACAACAGAGTTCAGTGCCACTTTCTTATTGCCAAAATTAAAATTTTCTTAACTGGTTATGTATGTTTTAACTCTTCCATGTGACTTAAAGAAGCTGGTGTGTGAGACCCATGTTTCTATTCTCAGATAAAATATGTAGTAATAATTCATAATTAACCAGAACTATTCAATTAAGTTCAACATCCAAGGCACTAAAGACATTCATTTTTACCTATCTCCATTAGATGGCTTAGATTCCAATTTGGGCTTTTTCTTTGGAGTTTCATTCTGAATTGCTGCAGAGGATTTATGGCTGAAAGCAAACATTAACAAAAATGATTAGAATAAAACAGGCATTAAGTTATAAGCTCCTCCTCTTCTGAAATACCACTGAACATTACTAGGTTTCACAAAACGTTACAGAGGCTGATTTACACAAGTGCACTTGAAACAAACACCACACACCAGCACACTTACCTCTGTTTCCACAGTCCTTGCTCCTGCTCAGGACTTAGACTGCTGATTCTGAAAAACACATGAGTAACATGATAACGTTTATTTAACACAGCTACTCCTTTCCCCACAGAATCAAACTGTGTTATAATCTTTTGTTCACAGAAGCTAGATAATCTGATATATGGAATAAATCACATTTTAATAGGACAAACCCTAATGATTAGTGGCCAGTTTAACTTTGTTTAAGACATGTACAATGGTAGACTGCATTTTCATTTTAGGACTTCCAATAACTCAATTTAAAATTATACTCAGGTTTGGGGTGCATGAGCACAAGAGCACAGCAGGATGTCAACTGCCCTATTTATTTCATATAGAAATCTACATCTATCTGGTTAGCCTAAATGCAGATAAACTCCTTCACATAACTCAAGCTGGACCAGGAAGGAGCTTACTTCTTTCATTTCTTCCTAGTTTCCCTAAGAAGCCTCTCTAAAGTCTGTAATCTCTCCTTGGTCAGTACTATACACAAAAGTCACACTCAACAACTGGAAAATTTCATTAAAACAACTGATTTTACTTATAATACTATGACTTCCTTTCTATTTTGCCATAATATTAATAACCTACATTGTCTATGAATAAGTAACCATGTATTTAAACAACTTAAGAAATGCACACCATCTAGGCTGTGTGACCTTTATATAGTAGTCATTTATTACATAAAAGTAATATAATTTATTAAAGTTGTTTAAAATCCCCATGTCTCAACTGCACATCTGTGACACAGGTGCAATTCTGTTTATGGCTACAAGTGTTTATATGAGTAAGACCACCTAATACATTATTAACATGTATAATATATACATTTCTATGTGTATAAAACCATTTCAGTCTTTTTTGTTTTTTCGAGGCAGGGTTTCTCTGTGTAGTCCTAACTGTCCTGGAACTCACTCTGTAGATCAGGCTGGCCTCGAACTCAGAGAGATCTACCTGCCTCTGACTCCTGAGGGTTGGGACTAAAGGCATGCGCCACCACTGTCCAGCTCAGTCATGTTTTTCAGCAAAGTAAAATAAAGAATTAAAATGTATCCAGAAGAATAAAACAAACAAACAAACAACGTTTAAAACCCTATTACTCAGACTGAGATGTAAATGAAGAAGTGGGGAAACAGGAGCTGTGACCCTATTAAGTTGGACCATTCTTCACCTGCAGCTGCAGTCCTAAGGTGGAGTTCCTCTGTATGTATAAGTATGTTTAAAACAAATCTCACTTCATGTCAGCATTCCCAAGTCACATAATTGCTCACTAAGCAGCAACAGAACATTACTTATCAGAAACTCCTGGAATCTCCATCTTAGTGATCTGAGGGCATCATTTCTGGATCCAAACTGACTTTAGTGCTACGCCCCGCTATAATGAACCTTCACCGTCAAACACCATCTATCATATCATCCTGTGCCTCATTCTGATCTACTCAACTTAAGAAAGAACCGAACAAACTGGCCTGCCTATCTACAATATGATCTTCATTGTACCATCAGCCCTATGTATTGCCAGATTCTATATCTGAGGATTCAATCAACTGCAGAGAAAATGTAGGTGAGCCTACAGTGGTTGTTTGTACTGAACAATACAGAACTTTTTGTCTTTTCTGCATAAATAACATAATCGACAATGAATTATGAACATACCCACTGTTAGGTATTGTTAACAAATTTACAGATCGTTTACAGTGCATAGGAAGGCACAGGTCAGGCAAACACTAGACCACATACATCATGGAGGACATTGGAGCACTTTGGACTTTGATATCCAAAGGACATAAAATGGATCTCCCATGAATAACAAGGAGTTAATGTATCCACCCCTCCAAAAGAGAAAAAAATTGAAAGTCAGCACTGTGTTTTTCCCTTTTCCATTAGAAAGTTATCCTTTTAAAAGATTAGATGGCTGACACCTAATTCTATATTTTCTTCTTTCCCTTCATGCTAGGAAAATTAATCCTGGAAAGACAGCCAGGAAAGAATATGTTCTGGAGTCTGACGAGTAGGACATATGGTACATGGTTGTCATTCTTCTTAAAGCAAGAGGCAGAATCCAGGCTTGTGTTCCTCAGATAGAAAGGACTGAATTATGTCACTACATTGCAGTTTACCATTGTTACTCTAGGAATGGTAACACTACAGCATGGTAACAGTAAACGTCAAGGCCTCAATGAATCCTCACAATCTAAGAGGTGCTTGCTGGCAGCTAAGCTCAAACTTTTGTGCTGCAAAATGTGGCAGCCATATGTTTCCTACATGTAAAATCTTATTTTCAGTAGTTTTCTGAAATTCTAAAGACACATAGGTAAAATTTAGAGAAAAAACACCAAGTTCTTCTGAAAAATGTGTGTATATCATGTCCTTATCCGCAATTTGCACTTGCATGTTAAATTTGTTTTAATGTTGTTTTTTTCTTAAAAAAAAAAACAAAAACCTAAAATTACATCTAAACACACTCTCTTAATAGTAAACACAGTTATTACTACTATATAATTTCTCTCCATCTGAAATCACTCTAAGAATTAAGATGTTTTATTTGAACAGCATTACAACTACACCTATGTTTAAAGAAAACCCCAATAACCAACAAAAATCAAAAACAAAGTACCCATAGTTAACAATACTATCTCTTACACTTTGGGACTGCCAAGATTAACAAGGCTTCTATAGGGGCTGGGCATGTTTTGCACATAGAAGGATCCAGGTTAGGCTGAGCGGTGGTGGTGCATGCCTTTAATCCCAGCACTCGGGAGGCAGAGGCCAGCCTGGTCTACAGAGCAAGATCCAGGAAGGGAGCAAAGCTACACAGAGAAACCCTGTCTCGAAAAACCAAAAACCAAAAAAAAAAAAAAAAAAAAAAAAGAGAAGGACCCAGGTTCAATCCCTACTACAAAAGAAAACAATCTGTTCTTCTGAAAGAGATAAAGGTGTATTTCTCCCTTGCTGCTTTTACTAAGATAAAGGAAATGCAAGCGAAATGAACTTCACATACTGGGATAGCAAGCTAGCTTAGCAGGAACAAGGACCTGCCATTCTGGAAGCCACAAAGGTGGAGGAGAGAACTGATTCTACAACACTGTCCTCTAAGTTTGTGGTGGTATGCACACACCTGTAAGATTGAAAAATAAATAAAACTTATAAACATAAAGCCCTAAAATTATCTTCACAATGGAAGCTTTTGTTAACTGGCATAATTGAAATGCCAATTAATGCTGAAATACCTTGATTTCACATATGATGACTTTATAGATGAATTCTTTACGATTTTCATAAACACTGAATATAGTGTGGAAATTTTTTCACAGTATAGCCAGATACTAAAGCAGCTTACCAAGCGCAACAGAAACTGGCCTCGCATCTTATCACTACATGGAAGTAAATGGCCATGCAAGGATCATCAGCAATGCCAGGAAAGCTTAACAAAGGATTTCCAAGTGCTTACTTGTGGTGGCCACTGCTGTGGCGGTGGTGGTGGTGATGGTGGTGGTGGTGGTGTTTTGAATGGTGCTGGTCTTTCTCAGTGAGAGATGAAGATGAAGAATTGGAATGTGAAGACCCCAAACTCTTCCTCTGTTCTTTTGTCTTCTGTAAAACTCTTTTGTATGATAAGGTACAGAGCCAGCACAGTAACTTCCCATCGACCTTTAAAGAAAATATCTGCTTTAAGCGCATTTGTAAACTAGCTCATGTGAGTCCAGCAAGCAAACTCAACTTGCAATTATACTTCACATCACCTGTTCAACATTTTGTGAGCTTTATGAAATTGCAGAATATGAATGCAATATGCAGGATTTTTAAAATTAAGACATCTAACACTTGAGATAATATTGCAAGAGGATTATAAAATTGGCTAGGAGAACTGATTTATAGACCTCCAGCATTGTTAAAGTCCTTTAATTTTGAGAGACACTACCTTTATTTACTTCTAGAAAGTAAGCACAGCAGGGGCTAGAGGAACAGCCTGGGTAAGAGCACTTTTTGCTCTCACAGAGGACCCAGGTTCAGTTTCCAGCATGAACATGGTGGCTCACAACCACCTCTTAACTCCAGGTCCAGGGCATTTTATAGGCATCAGGCAGGTGCATGGTGTATATTCATACATGCAGGCAAAACACTTATAGACATAAATAAGGCAAAAATATTTTTTTAAAGGAGTATAAATTGCTGATTATTTTTAAGAAATCTAGCCTAAATGTTTTAGTCTCAGTGTAATTACCAAAATGATAGAGTACTTCCCACAATAGTAAATACTGTGACACAAAAATAGGAGCCTAAATAACAATCAATTCTCATTATATTCAGAGTTTATTTATCTGTATATTTGCTTATTGATCTCTAAGTCTAAAATTCACAGGTACAGGGCAGTGGAAAACTCATGCCAACAGACATCATAGCCCCAACTATAGCAGAACAATGTGGTGATACTCGTCTATGCTTTCCCTCTCACACTGTAAACAACTGGTCTTTCCACAGGTCATTTAGTTTTAAAAATTGTTCCAAAGGTTGTGTTGAACCTTATGGAAAAACATGTAGTTAAGTTTTGTTCAGCTATTATTACTGCTCCTGGCCATGAGTTTAATTAAATTTACATATATCTTAAATAGACACAAAACTCACTAATGTACTGGTAAACTGACAAGCATGTTATGGTTATAGACAGGAA